>NW_005275505.1:0-399 GCF_000412655.1 Myotis brandtii | reverse complement strand
CTTTAAAAAATCTATTTTCAACAATTTTGGACACCACCTTATAAGGCATACAAAGTTACCTGCCACAGATAATTTCACTTGTTTTCATTTACCCTGAGGTATGGCTTTTGTAATTGCCTGGAAAATTCACGTTTTCTTTGTACATGAAATATTGTATATTTATTTTATAGTAGCAAAATGGTTTACTCCTAAACCAAAATTTTTTTAAATTGCTATCATAACTGGCTTTCATTTATATAAATGACATTTTCAATAATCAATTCCAGTGTCCCTTTAAAATACTGACGAAGGCTTTTAGGAAATTATCACCAAAATATGTCTGAGCTCCCTCAGATCTCAGAGTAATAATCTACTTCCTAGCGTCCTCTTCCAACCTGTCTTACTCTTTATAGGCTCAAT
>NW_005275504.1:0-399 GCF_000412655.1 Myotis brandtii | reverse complement strand
CGGACCGGCTACCTTGGCGATGGTGTTCATGGGAAGGCTGGTTCGCTTTCCCAGGGAAGCCCTCGCACTGCGTCAGGCGTCTCTAACAGACGCTGGTCGTAACCTCCAGTCCCTCCCCCCCCATCCCAGCTATTTTAAACGCAAGTGAACACGCAGAGGAAGGCCGAGGCTTTCATGGGCACCGGGGCCCTGCGTTCGAATTACAAGGGCCTCCTCCTCGGCTTCCTGGGAGCCGCTCCAGAATTGTCTGTTTTATCCTGTGCAGCAGCTCATTTAGCCTCTATTCTCGTCTCACAGCGGCAATTTGCTTTTTGTGAACTCCCAGCCCATTAAGATGAAAAGATGCTTCCTTAGGGGTTCTGGCCTGTTATTCTCGCCAAGACGGGTTGGCCCGCCCAC
>NW_005275503.1:0-399 GCF_000412655.1 Myotis brandtii | reverse complement strand
ACACTCTATCCACTGAACCAAACCAGCCAGGGCCATTGGTTGGTTCTCATACGTGCCGTGACCACAGACCAAACCCACAACCTTGGCGTATCAGACGATGCTCTAACCAGCTGAGCTGCCCGACCGGGTCCTATTTCTCGGCTTTTTATTCTGGCCCACTGTCTGCCTGTGTGGGTCCGTGATGTTTTCATGTCTGTAGTTCTATGAGATTTTTCCATAACTAGGCAAGTGCCCCTTTGTCACTCTTCCTAACTTGACCTTGAATTTTCCTCCTGCACTTGTTTGTATAGGTGTATCTACCTACTGCAGACCAATTAGAACCTCTGGAGTGACAATCAACCTTAGGGCTTAGGGCTTCCCTGGCAGGCCTCTCTCTCTCTCTCTCTCTCTCTCTCTCTC
>NW_005275502.1:0-399 GCF_000412655.1 Myotis brandtii | reverse complement strand
GGGACCACCCAGCCAAGCTGCTGCTGAATCCCTGACCCATAAAAGCTGGGAGATAATCGATGTTTGTTGCCTTCAGTCACTAGGTTTTGGGGTCATTTGTTACACAGCAACAGATAACTATTACGGCTAAGCAAGGGGACAGTAAGGCTTTCTGCTTTGAGGACATTCAAGAGCCCATGGATATATGTTGGCTGAGCCTCGGAAACTGCTGTGAAGTGTAAGATTTATGGAAATGAAGGCTGACGTATAAATATTCATGTCCCTCATCAAAACAGAAGCTGATGATTCAGCTAAAAGTAAATTACTGGTAAGAGGGTTACAACATGGTAGACGGGTTTATTGCCATTAGACGAAGGGTAAGTTATCTGACCTAGGGCAAATGGTTCAGTTGAATCATAG
>NW_005275501.1:0-399 GCF_000412655.1 Myotis brandtii | reverse complement strand
TTTCTGTCTACCTTTTTTGTTTTTTAAGTTCTGATAACTCCTTATCATGGGAACAGCCTCTGTCTACCTTTTTTATTTGCATATTTGGCAAGGGGGCGGGGGCTGAGGGGACACCTGCAATAATGTCAACATTGAAAATTTTTAATAAAGATATAAAAATAAAGTGTTTACTTGCAACAAAATCCTATCATACCATACATAGAATTTAATAATTACTTCCATAATATTTAGACATATTGGGAACACAATTCTTTGCCTAAATTCAACAATATATTTTTTATTACTGTTCATATTTGGTGTTATTGAATACATGTAAAACTTACATTAAATAAATTTGTATGCATTTCCTTTGTTAATCATTTAATATATATATTTCAGAGAGAAAGAAAGAGGAAGAGA
>NW_005275500.1:0-399 GCF_000412655.1 Myotis brandtii | reverse complement strand
TAAGTGTGGTCCTTGAGAGATGGAGGAAGAAGCCGAGGCCACTTGGGAGCTGGTGATGCGGAGGCCCCAGAACATGGAAGGTTTGAGGTGGAATTCCAATTACATACTGCCCGTGACCACTGGGGTCAAGAGGATGTGTATCACCCAAAGCTGGTCTGGTGTCACTAGAGGTGTTTTTAAAGACCTGATCTTTATAGAGAAGTTTCCGGTTCACACAAACATTGAGGTGAAGGCCCAGAGATTTCCCACATACTCCCTGACCGACTCATGCACAGACTCCCCCATTATCAACATCTCCACATCCCCCGCCAGAGCGGTCCATTTGTTACAACTGACGAACCTGCACGGACACTTATTACCAACCAACGTCCACAGTTTACAGCAGGGCTCACTCTTGGT
>NW_005275499.1:0-399 GCF_000412655.1 Myotis brandtii | reverse complement strand
TAAACATCAAAACAAGAAATGAAGAGGAAGAGCCAACCTAGGTGGCAATAAGTGGAACTGCAAATTGGAGAACAAAAATGGCCCTTCGAGTGCAGCATGTTGATGGCACTGGGCAGGTGGAGGGCTTCGACTCTGGCCTCCATCTAGCAGTTCTTTAACCAGTCTGGCTCTTCAGCTTCCCACTTATGAAATAGAAAGTGTGTGTATATAATGCATTATGCTTTTATGCATATCAAAATAAGACAAATGGGAAATACTTAAGTACTGTTGAGTTTTATAAATATTAATTTTATTTTGACTTCAGCAAGGTAGTTCTGTGTGACAAATATCTAATATTTATAATCTTGCATATCAATAATCTTGATCTAGTACATGCTGTCTCTATAAATCTCTAGTTAT
>NW_005275498.1:0-399 GCF_000412655.1 Myotis brandtii | reverse complement strand
ATGCAGTCATTCTTAATCCATAGCTGCCGATTAAATGAATCATTTATTGCACAACTATATATGCTCAACTTTTATTAAAAATAGTTCTTTTCACGGAAACTTTCTAAGCATGTGGGAGGAATAACTTAAGGATTTACTGATTTATGCTTCCCAAACCTAGCTTTCTATCATTACTGGGTACTGATGAAAGTGTCAGATATCTTATTTCTTAGAAAGGGAACAGCACTCCTGCTTATTTTCTGCCACAGTTTGGGTTCACTAATCCTAAATGACAATATTTAGTTTTCTTTGCATAAAAAACCCAAACTATTTTAACATGTGCTCAGGTTGACACATTACAAAGACTGAAGCCCAAATTTTTTCCTGAGAGCTATCTATTAAAAGATTTGCTTAAGAGGT
>NW_005275497.1:0-399 GCF_000412655.1 Myotis brandtii | reverse complement strand
ACAGATGCTTCTGGGAAAATGCAGCCCTAAAAGCTGAGCTCATTTCTCTTGGTTACCATCTTCTCCTAGATATTTGCCCTTAATTTAAACTTCCTTGATCAGTCTCTAATGTTCTCAAATCAATTCAAAACAAATTTAAACACACTAACACATGTACACACACACCATACACACAGGGGCATGCATGCATATATCCAGTGTTTTTAGTTTTTCTCACAAGGAGGTTTGACCCTAATTATCTAGCTGACTGTTATTGGAAGTAGGTTTCTATAATTTTCTTTACTTTTTGCACATGTCATCCTAGAATATGAAGTACTGCTGTGTGGATACTATATCCTATATATCCAGAACCTAATAGGCTGCCTGTCACACAATAAACAACTACTAGGCTAAAAAAAA
>NW_005275496.1:0-399 GCF_000412655.1 Myotis brandtii | reverse complement strand
CCTGGAGATATGAGACTCGCGTCCCCAACCCTGGCAACGGGCCCCGGGTCCCAGGCCCTGGGATGTGAGGCTCTTGTTCCTGCCCCCTGCGCCAGCCCGGAGACATGAGGCTCGCATCCCCAACCCCGGCAATGGGTCCTGGGATGTGAGACTCGCGTCCCCGACCCTGGCAATGGGCCCTGGAACGTGAGGCTCCTGTCCTTGACCCCAGCAATGGGTCCTGGGATGTAAGATTCGTGTCCCCGTCTCCTGCACCAGCCCAGAGACATGAGGCTCGAATCCCCGACACTGGCAATGGGCCCCAGGACGTGAAGCTCGCGTCCCCGCCCCCCTGCGCTGGCCCAGGGGTCTGCACACCTCCACCACAGGCCCAGGCGGGGGTCCACAGGCCAGGGGAGG
>NW_005275495.1:0-399 GCF_000412655.1 Myotis brandtii | reverse complement strand
ATTCATTCATTCATTCAATATTTATCGAGTGACTACTATGTCTTATTCTAAGCCTAAGGACACAGCAGAGAACAAAACAGACAAAAACCCCTACCTCAGGGCACTTCCAGTCTAACGGGAGAGATAAATAATTCTAAAAATGATGTAAATTATTAAACACATAAGATGGTAATAAGTGCTATGAAGAAAAATTACCCAGGGCAAGCAGCTGAGGAGGACTGGAGCTGTGCTACAATGTTGAATAAAGTGGTCAGGGAAGAGAACTGAGAAGGTGACATTTCAGAGCTCAGGTGAAGTAACTAGTTCACTCATTCAACTCATTCAGTGATATTTATCTTGTGTGCAAGGCAAGATTCTAAATACTGGAGATAGACTGATGAACGAGACAGACAAGTTCCT
>NW_005275494.1:0-399 GCF_000412655.1 Myotis brandtii | reverse complement strand
ACCCGGGTGGGAGTGGCCAAGAGGATTGTGGACCAAGACTCAGTGTCCATTGTTCTCCTGCCATGCATGCCATGGTGCTGATAGTGTGGCACAGGAATGGATTGGGTACCCAAGCCTGATCCCTCCAGTACCAAGCCCAGGCCCTTTCCAGGGAGCAGAAGAAAGAGAAGTTTGACAGGAGCTGTAAGAAAGTGGTATCAAAGAAACTGATTGAAGAAGATGTTCCAAGAAAGATGGAGAAGTCAGCAGAGTCATTGCAAGAGAAAAACATAGAAAGGAAAGGACTGAAAACTGTCATATGACAGCACTGGTGACTTTGCTGAATCAATTTCAGTGCATTGGAGGGAGTAGAATTCAGATTACAAGGGTTGTAGGGAGAATGAGGGAGTGAAGAAGTGG
>NW_005275493.1:0-399 GCF_000412655.1 Myotis brandtii | reverse complement strand
AGACGGGTAGAATCTGGCAGGGACAGAATCAGTGATCTGTTACCCTGTGGAATTTTGGTCCTAATTCCAGGACATAAAGAGGAAATGACTCAATTGTGTAGGCCCAGGTCCAGGAAGGCTTCAGGGACATTCTGCATGTACAGCTGGCTGAATTGCCTGAGGCTTCCAGGCCTTCGGAATTGGAAGACCTCCCTGGAAGCATCAGAAGCACTCTAGTAATAACTTTTCTATTCTCCTTGACGCTCTGCCATTAGACCTCCCATTACTTATATGGAAGCAGAATAAAGCTTTGTTGCTGCCTGCCCAGGATGACCACCTGGTGATGCCCATGGAGAGAATAATATACTCAGTGGGGAAGCTGTATTTCCAATTTGGCAAGGTGGCCAATTTTCCGTGTGT
>NW_005275492.1:0-399 GCF_000412655.1 Myotis brandtii | reverse complement strand
TAGAGTAAAGCCAAGCCTTAGCATGGCACCTTCCTGCCCCTCCAGCCTGGCCAATTATACGAAGTTCTAGATACAGGGCATGACAAGATGCTCCCCCAAAGCAAGCTTCTTCTCTTGGGCCTCTGTGCCTTTGCACCGGTTGCTCTGTGGACTAGAAGCATTCCCTACCTCCTCCTCACCGAGCGAGTGCCTCAACTTGCTTTTCAGACTCAGGTGCCCACTAACCTACAGCCATCCTCCATGTCCCCGCAGGCTGCACCTGTTCCGTGCTCCCAAACCATCTCTGGTAGAACAATGACCACCTGTGCTATTGAGCCTCAGTCCTTGTGTGTCACTCCCACTAGACTAGGTGTCTCCAGAACAGAGTCTAGGGCAGTGATGGCGAACCTATGACACGCG
>NW_005275491.1:0-399 GCF_000412655.1 Myotis brandtii | reverse complement strand
TCTGAGTTTGACAATTCACACACATAAATACATAAATAGTGGTTGGGTGGCAATAAATTAAGAAAAGTGGGGGATGCATAAATAAAACCCAAGATGCTGGGACAGGAGGCAGGTGGGCCTGAGGGTCACACACACAGGTCTCCATCAGCGACACATCTCAGGTCACGGACGAGGAGGCGGAAGAGGTTGGATGTGACAGAGGCTTCAAGGCAGCCATGGGATTCCTGTGGAGAGGAAAGGACAGGTCAGTGGCTGTTCATCATCTGGGCCCCAAGTTGTCCCCAGAAACTGGTCCTGCCCCAGTCACTCACCTTCTTCTCAGCCTCCTGGAGGCGGTCCAGCCATTGGCGGAGGCGGCCCCGGGGCCTGGGGCCTGCTGTGGACTGAGCTGGGACCTGT
>NW_005275490.1:0-399 GCF_000412655.1 Myotis brandtii | reverse complement strand
CTGAGAAATTAGGTTACAGCAAGTAAACACATTCCCATGTTTCCATGACCTGTTGAAGTGCAATATAATGAGACTATGAAGACAAACTCAAAAGCTTTAGTATCATATCTTAAGGACCCACACTTTCAGAAAGTGAAAGGTTAAGTAAAAAAGTAGTTAAAAAATAATATAAGCCATCTAAGAGAAAGAAGACATCCAACACATTTTAAAAACTTGTCAGTTATGCTAAATCCTCATTTTCTTGTGATGAATTCAAACTCTTGTTTTCATATACTTATAGTGCTTGATTAATGTTTCTAATAGCATATTTATTCAAATACAGATATCACTCACCAGACTATAAGATTTTTGATGTCAGGCACCCTGTCTTATTCATCTTTATATGCCCAGTACCTGACA
>NW_005275489.1:0-399 GCF_000412655.1 Myotis brandtii | reverse complement strand
TTAACCAGTGTACCATTGGATACATGAGATGAAATCCTTGTGGGAACAGAGGTCCATGGAGTTCTTGTATTCATAATAAACACTAACCTTTTTGTTGTGGTTGCTGTCTCTGTTTTAATTACTAATACACAATGGCACTCTTCAATTACCTTTTATTACCCATCCAGAGTGATTCAGCATTTGTAGACTCTCCTGGCAAAGTTAACCATCATTTAAAGTATTGTTTCTATGGGGAACTATTTCCAAATTGCAAGTTACTGACTTTAAAATAAACTTTTGGAAAATAGCACATTTGTGAGTTGGGAGCTTTCAATTCTGGGTCCTTGTGGGGAGGTTAGAGAACAAAAAGAATCATGTTGATTTAAAAAATACAACTTGCAAGAGAAATCCTAAGTGAAA
>NW_005275488.1:0-399 GCF_000412655.1 Myotis brandtii | reverse complement strand
AACTTAAATGTTTATAAGAGGCCTTCACGTGGGTCAGGTGTGTATTCCGTCCAGGTGGTCTCAACAACACTTAATCTCTCAAGGTTCCTAGCGTGAGAATGGTCGGTGGAACCTACTTCCAAGGACAGGGGAGGAGATGAGGCGCTTCTAATTGCCCGGGTCATCTTCTAAATGACCTCCTCCAATAACCTCCTCTGAGCTACGTGAGTCAGCTCACAAATATGTTTCCTTGTTTTCAGTAAATTGTTTATGTGAGACAAACTAATGCCCTTTCTGGCCAGAAAAGTTCCCCACTCCTTATTTAACCTGGGAAAATGGTCTGTGTTGCAGCATAACTATAATATTCTGTAACATTCTGTGATTTAAAATACTTTAAAACAGTGGTTCTCAACCTTCTGG
>NW_005275487.1:0-399 GCF_000412655.1 Myotis brandtii | reverse complement strand
AGGTTCAGGCTCATCACCGCCTCCTCCAAGGGTCAGAAAAATGGGATGTGGCAAAAACCTCCCTCCCCATCTTCAGGCCCAGGCTTTGGAAGTAGCCCTCTTCTCTCCTTCTGACATCCATTACTGAGAAGTAGGCGTGTGGTCACCCCTGACTGCAAGGAGGGCTGGGCAGCCATGCACCTGGGAAGAAGGGAACAGGATTTAATGGCCATCTGGCGTCTCCACCACAAGATGGCTTGTGTTTTCATCGTTGGTTCCTTTGTTACAGTTTCAAGACTAACAAATTACTTCTCTCTCTTTCAGGCAGAGTTGGGCCTAAATGAGCACCATCAAAACGAAGTTATTAATTATATGCGTTTTGCTCGTTCAAAAAGAGGCTTGAGACTCAAAACTGTAGAT
>NW_005275486.1:0-399 GCF_000412655.1 Myotis brandtii | reverse complement strand
GATATTAAAATATTTCTTCTAATTTCCTTTTAATGTGGCACCAGGACACTAGTATCAATATAAAAGATGGGTTTGCCCACAACATTTGCAGTAATCCAGAAAGAATTACCAGGTAAAATAATAAATATAATTAAATGGATATTCTGGACAAAGAGAATCATGATGGCAAATAACAGTTGTTGAAATTAGAGAAGTGTATGTTGAATCATGTGGAAAGAAACAGAAAAACAACAATTATTTCCTTTCTATGAAAGAGCTATTTCATTGATCCCATTTATTATGCAAAGAATAATAATTCTGCTCAACTGGTATGAGCTTCAACCCATGAGCCAGGACATGAAGGTTTGATTCCCTGTCAGGGCACATGGCCTCAGTCGAAGGCTCAATCCCCAGTAAGGG
>NW_005275485.1:0-399 GCF_000412655.1 Myotis brandtii | reverse complement strand
TGTATTTCCTTATATATCAGTAGACAGGAAGTGACCTGTTTTACGTTATTAGATGCTGGGTTTTGGAGGTAGACAGTACTCACATTTTATTTCTCAGATTGTCATAGAGTGTGTTCTGCCAGCTCCTGTGTGGTTTATTCTAGGAAATCATCTACTATTTTTTTTCTTTTTTAATTTCTTGCTCGTAGCCTCTTGCCTCTATTTATTTCTCTGGAAGTCCTTGGTTTTTAATAGAATGTTTGCGTCTCTGTATGCACATCCCTCTGAAGGCTCGTTCCCTGGGCAGCTGATGATCATATAGTGCATCGTGCATAGGTACAGTTTTAGGTAACAATCTCTACTGTGAAAATTGATTTTCTAAAACCGGATCACAAGTAAAAAATCTAGCTACTTCCACGA
>NW_005275484.1:0-399 GCF_000412655.1 Myotis brandtii | reverse complement strand
GAATTTCATGCATTGGGCCTCTAGTATATTTATAAAAGACAACACTTATTGCTTACCCAGTGTGTGCCAAGCACTGCAAAATGTGTATTTTCTCATTTAAATTTGTTCTGACAACCTTGTGAGGAAGGTATTACTGTCCACATTTTACAAATAAGGCTCAGAGGTTCACAGGACTTGCTTGAGGTCTCGGAGGTGGTGAGTAATAAGCTGACAAGTAGTAGGTCTGACTGCTAGTCCAGTAGATGAATGCAAAGCAGTGGGGGCATCTGAGCCTGTGGAACGACCTGACTGAAGCCAAGTTCCAGCAAAGCATTCCGTCCAGTTCCAGTGTCCACAGGCGTTAGCCCCGAAGAGCTGCACTGGCACCACAGTGCCCAGGACAGAGCCCTTCCTGTGAGC
>NW_005275483.1:0-399 GCF_000412655.1 Myotis brandtii | reverse complement strand
CTGTGTTGTATGGCTTCGGGATGTGAAATAGGACAGGCAGAAATCATCTGGAGGACAAAGCTTGGGGACAGGACAGCAGCTTCCTGAGGGAACATGATGTCATTACCATTGAGCAGGAATTTGGAGTAAGTGCCATGCTGATATAAAAAAGAGCCCTGCCCTGGTCAATGTGGCCCAGTTGATTAAAGCATTGTCCTATAAACTGAAAGGTCTTGGGTTCCATTTCTAGTCTGGAACTGTACAGGAGGCAACAGGTGGATATTTCTCACATTGATGCCTTCTCTCTCTTCCTCTCTCTCCATTCCTCTATCTCTGAAATAAATAAAACATATCCTAGGGTGAGGATTTTTAAAAAATATATATTTCTTTATTTCAGAGAGGAAGGAAGAGGGAGAGAGA
>NW_005275482.1:0-399 GCF_000412655.1 Myotis brandtii | reverse complement strand
TGACAGGAAGAAAGAGTGCCTTGAAAACTCTTTCTGGTTCTGCCTTTTGATTTTATTTGAGCATTTATCAGTGCATTTATGAAAATAAATTACTAAAGAATGGGAAAGAACTATCTAAAATAATTAAACAATCCCTAGAACTCATTCAGAGCTGGGGATAGCTACTAACTCCACCATCCAGAAGAAAATCTTCTCAAATAATAAGGCATCTTTCAGAATAATCCACATGTTTTTGTCTCAGTGTGATATAAAGTAGTCCTGAGTAAATATTGCTCTGATCTTGTACAACATCTTAAGAACAAGACCAAAAGAAATCTATTGAAATTGACCCAGAAATAACTCAGAATTACAGATTAGTAGACAAAGACATGTTAAAACAGTTAAAATAATTTTATTGTA
>NW_005275481.1:0-399 GCF_000412655.1 Myotis brandtii | reverse complement strand
GGGATGAAGAATGTGCCCTGGTCACTGTCACAATTTTATTAAACGATTATCGTAAATCTATTCATTCATATAACAACTACAGCCATTCTCCCATATAAAACAAACAAACACAAATAGCCCTGTCCTCATATTTTTCCAAGACAGAGAGAGAAAACACAGTTACCCTAAACTAGGATTATATGTCATAACAGAAGCTCAGGGGTGATGGGCAAATAAAGGAGAGCAGGGAGACCAACATTTTCTGGACGGGGTGAGGTCTGAGCCTGGTCTTGAAGGTTAGGTGAAGCATTCCTGGCAGAGGGAGAGACTCATTTAAACACCATGATTTTCCAAAGGCCTAGAGCTTTTTCTGTGTGTCTGGTCATGTTGTGTGGGGACAGACAACGAGAGTTCAAGGAG
>NW_005275480.1:0-399 GCF_000412655.1 Myotis brandtii | reverse complement strand
ATCATTGGTATTTATCTAAATTTTAAAAATTTAATTACTTATTAGCTATATAAAGAGAACACATGCATATAGTTCTTTAAAATCATAGAATACTAGACGACATAATTAAAAATACTCCTGCCATATTTTTCACCATGCCCAGGACATCATCCCAGAGGCCACCACTGTTAACCCTTTCAGATGATAATATTTACCCTCATATTTCCAGGTAACAGGCTCATGACCTAAATTCTTTATTTATCACACATTATCTTCTTAACTTCCTGTAGTGGTAGATGAAGAGTTTTCTGACTTCTCTTTCTCTTAGATTTGTAACATATTTATTAAAAAACTAAAGGCCCAGTACATGAAGTTCCTCAGCCCAGCCTGCACCCTCTTGCAGTCTGGAAGCCCTCGGGG
>NW_005275479.1:0-399 GCF_000412655.1 Myotis brandtii | reverse complement strand
GCTGTAACAAATGACCACAAACTGGGTGACTTAAAACAACAGAAATTGATTCTTTTACAATTGTGGGGGCTGGAAATCTGAAATCAAAGTGTAAGCAAGGTCATGCTCTCTGTAAAGGCTCTAAGTGAAGCACTGTTTTATACTTTCTCTTAGTTTCTTCTGTTACCAGTAATCCTTAGCATTCCTTGGCTAATAGATGCATCACTTCAATCTCTGGCTCTGTCATTACAGGAAGTTCTCCCCTGTATCTCTGTTTCTTCTCCAATCATATTGGATTAGGACACAGCATCTTGACTTGACTACATCTTGTTACAAATACTATATTTCCAAGTAAAGTCATATTCACAGGTACTAGAGTTAAGACTTCAATATATCTTTTTGAGGGAGCACAATTCAACC
>NW_005275478.1:0-399 GCF_000412655.1 Myotis brandtii | reverse complement strand
TAACAGGCTCTCTCTGCACTATTCCTTACAACTGCATCCGAGTCTACAATTGCCTCAAAATAAAAAGTTTAATGAAAACATGATTTTCAAAGGATATTTATTACACAGGAAAATGACCTTATTATAACATGTGAAAAAGCAAAATGATATTTTAAATAATGATGACTTTAAAGAGTGTATATATCTATATATATGCTGAGCTATGTATATACTCTATGTATGCATACACACACATACAAAATCTAAATATATGCCAACTTTAACAAATGGAAACACTAAAATACAATTAGTGGTAGAAGGAGGGAAGATACATTTTTTCTTCATTATAATTCAATATATTTTTCAGTTTTCTAAAAATGTTTCTATATGACATTTATAACCAGCAACTACAAAACAAAA
>NW_005275477.1:0-399 GCF_000412655.1 Myotis brandtii | reverse complement strand
CACTTCACACCCACAAGGAGGGCTCTAATAAAAACACAGATAAAAACCAGTACTGTCGAACATGTGGAGAAATCAGAACTCTCTGTTGGTGGGAGTGTGATATGGTACAGCTACTTTGGAAAACTGTTTGGCAGCTCCTCATATGATCCAGTAATTCCACATCTAGGTATAAACTTCCCCAAATGAAAATCTATGTCCACACAAAAACTTGTACACAAATGTTATGTGCATAGCACCATTATCCATCATAGTTGAAAAGTGGAAAGAACCCAGATGTCCATCAACCGATGCATGGATAAGTATGGTTACCCATACACTGGGCTATTATTTGGCAATAAAAAAGAAATAAATACTGACACATGTTATAACAGCGGTTCTCAACCTGTGGGTCGTGACCCC
>NW_005275476.1:0-399 GCF_000412655.1 Myotis brandtii | reverse complement strand
TAAATGAAATTTAATTGTTATTGTAGATGGAGTTTGATTCTGAAAGTATAAAATTTAGAGAACTAATCTGAACACAAAACTGATGAGTTCTGTTTAGGGTCTCAACATACTGAAGTTGCTAAGTGAAAAAATATGTAGAAGTAAAATTTCTTATTCATAAGGACATACATTCAACCAGGCATAGGAACTTTAATGATTTGATTAGTTAGCTAAGTTGTATTCAGTTTTCATTTTAATAAGGCTTAAAAATCTTTACTTATGACTAAATTGCTTTTAACCAGGTGTGTCAAGTCCATGATCCAGGTTGTTAAGCAAGATGCTCCTAAGTGCTTTGAATTTAAGTTGCCATTTTCTGAGAATGACACCTGGAGGTACAAGCATCTATTGCAGTGGTTCTCA
>NW_005275475.1:0-399 GCF_000412655.1 Myotis brandtii | reverse complement strand
AGAGAGAAGGTTAACATGCTTCTTAACCAGCAGTTTTCTGGACATGCCTGCTCATCAGAATCACTTGGGGATTTTTTTTTTAAAGAAATATATTTATGCTGTAAGAAAAAAAACACCTGTATATAAATTAAAGAGTAAAAGTCCCACATTTCCTCTTTTCTCTTTTTCAAACTTATTTCTCAGGTTTGGTCACTATTAATAGTTAAACACGTGTCTTTTATATACTCACTCATGAATATATAAATTATAAGCATTTTTTCTATTTCACTAAAATCATATCATAAAACTGTTGTATAATTTTTTTAAAACTTAAGAATAATGTATGCCATGAACTTTTGTCAGTGTCAGCATTTCATTCAAATGTATAGATATGCCATCATTTATTTGAATAATCTCCTC
>NW_005275474.1:0-399 GCF_000412655.1 Myotis brandtii | reverse complement strand
ATTTGGAAAGAAGAGACAAGGAGAAAATGTTATCCTCCTCTCTTGACTAGTCCGATATGGGGCACTGACATGGTGAGAATTCTTACTTTCTGTTGTCTCTTGTCACTTATCCCATAGGTCAACTGCAGTCTCTAGGGAGAGTGGACTATCCCAGTCTTTTAATGTCTCATCCTCATTGCCAGAAACAGTACAAGAGGGAAAAAAAATCCCTTCCCTTCTACCCTATTAGAGTTTCAGCTGGGACTTTGTAACAAAAGACAGATTCACAAGAAAAAAGAAACATGTTTAATAAAATGCACATCTCATATATGCTTGGGAGAAATGCAGGGTTGAGTAACTCCAAGAGGTGGCTAGCACCTGCGTTTTCATAGCATCTTCACCAAGAACAATACATTTTTA
>NW_005275473.1:0-399 GCF_000412655.1 Myotis brandtii | reverse complement strand
AAAAAAACAAAAATGAAATGAAATTAAAAAAAGAAACTTAATTTTAGTTGAAACAGATGATAAACAAACAGATAAAATAAAACAGTATCAAGTAGTATATTTGAAAAATCAGAATGGGTGATCACAAAGGGGTTCTTTGGAAAAATAAGATCGAGAAGGAGTGAGCCATGCAAAGGGTAGAGGAACAGCATTCTAGGCCAAGGGACTAGCTTGTGCAAAGGCCCTGAGGCAGGAAGGGGGTCGGTGCCCAGTTACTTGAGCAGTTTGCAGGATTTCTCAACGTTAGCACTGGTCTTAGCTCAGACTACTATAACAAAAGACCATACACCGTGTGGCTTAAACATTTACTTATCCCAGTTCTGGAAACTGCAAAGTCCAAGGTTCAGGCAGGGGCCTGAT
>NW_005275472.1:0-399 GCF_000412655.1 Myotis brandtii | reverse complement strand
TCATCCAATCTTATTGATCAGAAGATAACTTGTTTAATTAAATAAATTCATCTTTAGATGTCGAAAAGGAACCTATTATGCAATTCAAGATGAAAATATTTACATTTCCCCAAACATATTTTAGAAAACGAATACTTCAAACCCCAAAGAATTTCAGGGATGAAAACTTGATGGAGAAATATCATAATATCATATCACACCATGTTAACAACTGCAACAACAGGTATATTGAATGTAAGAGCCAGTTTAATATATTTTTTCTTTAAGTAAACAAAGAAAGAAAATTAAGGTCTCTAAGTACTATGAGTATAAACAAATGAATTTAGATTAGCAGATAAAGTACACATACACACACATGCACACATGCGCATACATACAAGTGTGTAGGAAAGGGAGCCC
>NW_005275471.1:0-399 GCF_000412655.1 Myotis brandtii | reverse complement strand
GGCCATCTGACTCAACTTCCACTCCAACCCACAATCGGTGTCAGGAAGGAACAAGAGCATCTGGACATTTGCAGCAAAGGTTCAACATAGAAGGAAGTTTAATCCCTTCGTTTGTTAAAGAAGGGCCCAGAGAGGCAAGGCAACGTGCTGAATGCCACACAGCTACTTGGGGGCTGGCCAAAGCTAGGGAACCAGAGCCCCTGATCCCCAGTTGGGCTATTTCCGCTCTACCGTGGTGCGGGGCCTGCCGGCCTGGGTCACTCTGGCAATGACATAACCAGGGGACGAGTGGATTGCTGCCTCCCACCTGTGACTCAGGTGGCACTGAGCCTCCTACGGTGTCACTAGCACACCAGCCAGTTAGCTGCGGAAACGGAAAAGGAGATGGGGTCTTGTCAC
>NW_005275470.1:0-399 GCF_000412655.1 Myotis brandtii | reverse complement strand
TGGCTTGAATAATTTCATTAATCATCTTTGTTATTAATTTCATAGCAAGATTTCAGACAATAATTTCTGCTTTCAGAATATACAAGCATTATTGGTTGCCATTCTAATGTTCATTGAATTAGGCCCAAAGGTATATTTCAGGAGAAAATATATTTCACAGAAAGGAGTATTTGGCAATGGAAAATCACATGTGTTCAAATTTGAAGAGATAAAAGTGGTTGAAAGATGTATATTTAAAAATGCAGAAAGGTATTCTTTACTCTGCCTCCAGAGTGATGTATATAATTTTTAATTTAAACCATTGCAACTTGGCCTTAGCTGGTTTTGCTCAGTGGATAGAGCCTGTGGACTGAAGATCCCGGGTTCAATTCCAGCCAAGGGCACATGCTCAGGTTGAGA
>NW_005275469.1:0-399 GCF_000412655.1 Myotis brandtii | reverse complement strand
GTGCTCACCGCCAGCACCCCACTCACAGCCCCGTGACTGCACCCCTGCCAGCTGGCTGGACACGGGGATGAAAAAGAAAAGGGTTTTGTGACAGCCCTGGGATTCGGGAAATGGCTGGGGGCCACAATCTCCCACAGCCAACTGGTGCTTGGGAGTTCCTTAACTCTCAAAGGGCGAGCCATGCGCGCTGCGTCCAAACCCCGCAGCGCTCGCTCATTGCCAGGGAGCCTGCATCCAGAAAGGCGCGCTCCCCAGGAAGCAGGCCCAGCACTGCCTTCGTGAACAACTGCCTCCTTTACAGATGTAGGCCGACGCGGGAAAAACTGGCATTGTTCCTTATTTGCTCATTATATATATATATAATATTATTTATTTCAGAGAGGAAGGGAGAGGGAGAGA
>NW_005275468.1:0-399 GCF_000412655.1 Myotis brandtii | reverse complement strand
AGAAAGGAAGTTTCTGAAAGTTATAAAATGTATTTGCCAATCTGAGGAATGTTAATTATTTACTTGTTACTAAAAAAATCAAGGTTTCTAAGATAATTCTAATTAAGGTGGAAAGAAATTGTATGGATTTGGTCATATAGAATTGAAAGTAGATGGTTCTAAAGTTTGTTATTTCTGAATAAGTTAAGAAGAAACAAACTTAAAGGGACTAAGAAAGTTGCAGAGAGTTATGCAAATTGCAGAGGGATTGTGCAAGTTGAATAAGGATTAGATAGAGGGAAGAAGCAAAAAAGAAACATATATGTAAGCTGAATAATGAATTTAATTAGGTAAGTGAATCTAAATATCAAAAGTAAGCTAATATAAAATTTGTTTGGTTCTTTTCAGCCTATTAAAAAA
>NW_005275467.1:0-399 GCF_000412655.1 Myotis brandtii | reverse complement strand
TAAAGAGAGGCCGCAGCCTCCATTTCCTGCCATCTGCGTGCCGTTTTGGGGGCCCAGGGCCTGCCCACCGGCCCACAGTCCCCCAGGCCCACGGAGCAGGGTTTCCACAGTTCACGGGGAAGACTCCACGGGCCACCTGTGCCTAATGAACTGCGGGAGGCCAGCCTGTGGGTTTTCCCAGAGGCCTCGGCCGGCCCAGGCCGCTGTCCGGCCGGAGTCAGAGTTCATCTGCACACAGCGTTTCTGGAGCAAGAAGAGGTCAGCAGACGCTGTCAGCTGAGAAAGACAACATGGGACTGGAAGGAGGAGGAGACAAGAGAGGGAATCTGCAGACCTTCTGGGAACAGTAAATCTTGTTTTCACATTTTTTGGGGACACTGATCAGGTGGCACAGTGGTT
>NW_005275466.1:0-399 GCF_000412655.1 Myotis brandtii | reverse complement strand
CCTGGTGGGCCACCTCTCACATGAGGTCTCCTCACCCATGCAGCTGGTTCTCTTAGGCAGGACCCAGGTGACTCCTTGCTGGCTCTGGCTTCCTGCTGGCCCACGTCTGGATCTTGGGGAGTCGGCCCCATCCTTGGTCCCGGCAAACTCTGGGAAGCAGATGTCCCGGTGCAGCCACCTCCCCTGGTTCTGCCACTGAAGCAGCCAATCCTCCAGCCTCAGGCCACCACTGGCCCACCTGCAGGAAAGACAATGAGCTCTCTGAAGGGTCCCTCTGCCGACCCCTCACTGAGCTCAGGGGTCAAGGGTGGGACTTCCGCCCAGCCGGTGTGGCTCAGTGGTTGAGCAGCGACCAATGAACCAGGAGGTCACAGTTCGATTCCGGGCTTGATCCCCAGT
>NW_005275465.1:0-399 GCF_000412655.1 Myotis brandtii | reverse complement strand
TTGTTTGCACCTGCTGTTGCTACAAATACTGCTTTCTGTGATGGAGACCCCCCCTAGTCCTTCTGCTATGGACACATGATTTTTGCACAACCCTAAACCAAATTATATTGTCAGCTCCAACATTTGTTAATATTACAAAGACGATGTAGTCATCCTTCTTACATGAAATTAGGCCTCTTTAATGTTTTGGTAATTTACCCCCAGATGTGTCATCCACATAGTGTTTTTTCCTCTTGCTCTTTGGCTTGTTTAAATTCACAATAATATATTAAATTCTCAAAGTAATAGGTATCTGTAGCCATTTGTTGACACTAATACAGATGATTAAGGAAAACAGCTGATCTTTGGGGAAGGGGAGCTACCAACACTTTATACACACACACACACACACACACACAC
>NW_005275464.1:0-399 GCF_000412655.1 Myotis brandtii | reverse complement strand
CTCAGACCTACTCCCTTGCTGAACGCTGCTTCAGTCTATGGGGTGGCTCTGTGACCTGGTGCTTTTTTTTTAATTTTTAAAATAATTGATCTCCAGAATTTATTTACCTAGCCCTTGGCAACCACCATTCTACTCTGCTTCTGTGAGTTTGACCACAGTAGTTTCCCCTTATCCATGAAGAATATATTCCAAAACCCCCTGTGGATACCTAAAACCATGGTAAGTACCCAACCCTATGTATGCTATTTTTCTCCTATACATACATCTGATGATTAATTTATTAATTAGGCACAGTAAGAATAATAAAATAGAATAATTATAACAGTAACTAGTAATGAACTAGAAAAATTTTAACAATATGCTGTAATAAAAGTATTGTGAATGGCTTTGAGGACATTA
>NW_005275463.1:0-399 GCF_000412655.1 Myotis brandtii | reverse complement strand
TTTTTAAAGTTTGAGGGTCAGATTTTCCTAGTTATTCAAGAGACAAATACTGTGGTTTTCAATTTGGAAGAGAAGAGAAGAGAGGAGACTGCAGGAGAGAATGGTCAGTAAGAGAGGAGCAGTAGGCCTTGGGACCGAATGACCAGCTCGGTCAAAGAGAGGTTCAACCCGAGGAAGGCTCAGAATGAAAAAGGAGCATTTGCTAAGCTGTCAGTCCTGGCAGAGAGAAGGGCGACTGTGGAGAGGGAAGGAGGCCTGGATGTAGGGATCACCCAGCACTTCCCGGAGCCCTGGCAACAGCTAAGTCAGTGAGGACTCATTGTTCAGTTTCTATTGGGACCAGGCCGTGTTGCCGTAGAAAATGAGCCATTTGGGTCTGATGTCTCTGTGAGGTTGAGG
>NW_005275462.1:0-399 GCF_000412655.1 Myotis brandtii | reverse complement strand
TTTGCATCTCCCTAATGACATATAATGTGGAGCATGTTTTTATATGCTTGCCATTTCCTATGCCTGTGCACAAGTTAGTAACAACCCCCAAGACATTCATAATGCACAGAAAAGGTCTTGGGCTCTGAAACACATAGTATTGCACTAGTGTCAGTGAATATGAGTTACTCAGCAACTCCTTGCTATACGGGTTGTCTTATGATTGCTGTGCCCTGGCAAATGAATGGGGAGTGAACTCATGGGAGATTCAGTAACAACACTTATCTCTTACTTTTGCACTATGCAAAGCTTTGATTTATAGCTGTTCAGATTGCACTATGCAAAGCTTTGATTTATAGCTGCTCTTAAATGAGAACTGAAATCATAGTGCATCTCCAGGAGTCTCCTTTGGGGAAATAC
>NW_005275461.1:0-399 GCF_000412655.1 Myotis brandtii | reverse complement strand
ACACACAACTACACACGCATGCACACTGATACACATACAAACACGTACACAAATACCCATAACAGCACACACACCCCCGCCATCTTTGAATCCACTCTAGTCTATCTTTGTAAAAACTTGACCCCTTTTCCCTATCTTCAAATTCCTCCCTTTCCTGTATCTCTCCCTGCCCTTTTCTCTCTTTATTAGCTTCTTTCTCTCAGTCTGTATACTTGCCCATTTCATCATCCACAAGAAACTTTCCCGTCTCTGCCTCTGATTCAAGCTACCATAAACTGCACCCCATCAAACCTGTTCCTACCCCACACTCAAACTGTAAAGCCCCTAGTTGCCACAAGACTGGACATTTTTCAATTCTTATTACATTTTATTATTTCTTCCTTAAAACTCCCTTCTTCC
>NW_005275460.1:0-399 GCF_000412655.1 Myotis brandtii | reverse complement strand
TTTCTTTCTCACGGATGTTTCTGTCCTTCTCTCCCTCTCCCCTTCCTCTCTCTGAAATCGTGTTTTTCACAGGCATCCGAGGCTGGACGGGGCAAGGCAGCGCTGCACCCTCAGGCTCATGGCCGGCAGCTGGTGTGCGAGCCTGGACAGCTATGCTTCCATCCCTTCTCCTCAGCGTGGCCTCTCATTTGCAAGGATTTGGTTGTTGCTGCTAAAAGGGACCTTCCTTCCATCGGGCATCTTTGTAGATCATGTTGGCCCTGTGACCTCGAAAGGGCAGAAGGCCTGAACCAAGAAACAACAGATCCCTGGGAAATACTGACCTTGAAACAAGACAGAGTTTTAGAAGCGAAGGAGAGAACATGGACCCTGGAGGTGGATGGAGAATGGCTTTTCAAA
>NW_005275459.1:0-399 GCF_000412655.1 Myotis brandtii | reverse complement strand
TCTAAGAGTAATTCACTCTCCTCTTTTTTGCTTCAGACATACAATATAATAGAAATAACAGGTACATAATGACAACTTTTTCATTTTCACTGTAGGTAGGAAAAAGGTTTTTTGTCACATAGCTTGTCCTCAGTGACTGCTAGCCATTGCCTTCTCAAAATGTAAGTTTTGAGAAGCTAATGAAAGATTGACATTAAGTTTTAGGATCCCAAATTATATATAAGTAAAAGCTTATTATGATTATGTTCCTGGTAATTTGCTGGATTTGCAGAATTTTCGTTTTATTCCATTCCTCCAATATCCTATCACACCAACAAAAGATAGACGAACTCTACCAAACACATTCCAAGGAGGTATGTTTTATTATTCCCATCATACAAATTGGAAACATTTTTTTTA
>NW_005275458.1:0-399 GCF_000412655.1 Myotis brandtii | reverse complement strand
AAGTGTCCTCCTAATGACAGTTGCTACTAATTAATAAGCAACCATAACAGCTCCTGTTTATGGAACATTTAAAATATGCCAGGCACTTGGCTATTTCCTTTATATGCATTATCTCAAGTAGCGCTTCTAGCCATCTCTAGCTTGAAAAACAATGACATCCCACTGTTTTTAGGATGAAGAACCAGTGGCCTCCAAGGCTTAACATAATCTGGCCCCAATCTAACTTTCAAGTCTCATACATTATTCTATTCTTTTTCATTTCCTGCACTCCAGGCAGCCACCTGGAGTAGTCTAAATACTCCACTGCTTCTCTCTTGCCCCAGCACCTTTCCAACTCTATTCTGACTGCCGCAGCATTCTTCTTTATGAGGACTTTCTGACCGCTCCCATTTAAGTCTT
>NW_005275457.1:0-399 GCF_000412655.1 Myotis brandtii | reverse complement strand
TGCCCTTGATCAGAATCAAACCAGGGACCCTTCAGTCCATAGGTCTACACTCTACCCACTAAGCCAAACTGGCCAGAGCCACCATAGGTCTTCCTTACTATAGATGTGTAGCCAGTTGCAGGGGGATTTGCAGAGCTTCTACAGTGGATGGTGAGCATGCTCAAAATATGACACCAGACAATTTTGGACCATTTGAACCAGATCAATTTGCTATCATCTAGTTCAGCATTTCTCATACTGAATTTTGTGAAATATTAGCTCATAGTTGTTGCAGGAGAATATGAATGCTGTGCTAAGTTTGATGAATGCTGGGTTAAATCAATATAAACAGGTTTATTTCCTGGAGGATTTTCAGTATTTTTAAACTGCAAATGTGTATTGTGAATCTCTAAGACAGAA
>NW_005275456.1:0-399 GCF_000412655.1 Myotis brandtii | reverse complement strand
TCTGTCCTGCACCACACTCCTAGGGCGGAGGCCCAGCTGGGTCACATGTGGTGAGTGAAGACACGGTGCCCCTTGGAGAGCTGGCTCTGGACAGGACCTCACACTTTGACCTGGGGGTGGGGATAAGTCCCTCTGGTGTGACCCAGTCTCTCATAGTCTCAGGGCAACCTGGCAGGGAGCTGGCCCGGTGCTGACCACACCCTGGACTCTGGACCGGGCCAGCCTGGGGTCTCACTGGGGCCCATCACCTCCTGCCCTCTGGCCTAGGGTATGTTGCTCAGCCCTCCATGCCTCAGTCTCCTGCTCTGCCAAAATGTAATTCCTAACGTGTGATTACCCAACAGCCCCAACTATAGAAACCCAGCAGTGCCCCCTTCCCCCCCAAAACAGGTGCTCACA
>NW_005275455.1:0-399 GCF_000412655.1 Myotis brandtii | reverse complement strand
TTAGAATGTTGCTCTACCGCGGAGGGGAGTGATCATGAAGCGCATGTCATTACGTGTTCAGAGACCACGTGGGAATCTAGAATGAGTGACAGGTCCTGCTGCCCTCGGAATGTTCCACATTACAGATGCACGTCCTCCCGTCCGCTTCCCCAGATCGTTCCTTGCTGTACCATTCTATCTCTGAAATTTCACATTTCTAACTCCTATCTTGTTCTCATTGGTGCCTCTGCCGCCTGCTTTCACTTGGTGAGGGTGATATATTTACATCCTCACTTGGAGCTCAGAGCCTGCGGAGAGAACTGGCTGAACACCAGGGGCCCATAAGGCCACGGAGCAGCCCCGCGCTCCTGTCCACGGCCTTCTATTGCAGAAACGCCCTTGTCCTTGGGAAAGTGTCTG
>NW_005275454.1:0-399 GCF_000412655.1 Myotis brandtii | reverse complement strand
CCTTTTGACCCCAGCTCTTCTCTCCACCTGGGACAAGGCACAGCCGGTGGCCATAGGGTTGTTGGGGGAGGTAGGGACCCCAGCAAGATCCTACAGCTTGGTCCCACTTCACATGTACCCCCAGGGATCCCTTCACATGTGGATTGACATCTTCCCCCGTAATGTGCCTGCACCACCCCCAGTTGACATCAAGCCTCGGCAGCCAATCAGGTGAGAGAGAGTCCTGGCCCCTCTTCTCAGGGGGTGGGCACATCTTGGACTACCTTCAAAAGGGCCTTCCAAAAACCTGAGCCCCCGGTGAAGCAGGCAGAGGTTGTTGACACAGGCTTTTCAATTAGGTGAGCCATTAAATCCTCCCCCACTTTTTTAAAATAGATTTTTATTGATTTCAGAGAGGGA
>NW_005275453.1:0-399 GCF_000412655.1 Myotis brandtii | reverse complement strand
TCCCCTATAAAAATGAATGTTTAATGAACGATTAGCAGAATGCTGGATTAAGTGTTACTTATCTATAACTACATATCATTTGTTGAGAGTGAATGAAGCGAGGTGAGGAGCCTGCAGGTGACCACATTCCACCTGCCTGGGTGCTTCACCTGCACGGGATGAGCCCTGCCCCCCACCCTCCCAACGCAGGGCACAGGCCGCTCTGCTGGGGCTCTTGATGGGCTTGGCTGTCCCGCAGCCCCCACTTCTGCTGCAGCCTCACAGGGAACAGACCAGCTGGGCCCTGTCGGAGGACTTTGGGAGCACGTGGGGGACGGGGGCAGAAAGCAAGAGACACTGGGTCCTGATGTTTAGATTTCCTGCTGGTAAAGATCAAAACCGACTCTCAGAGCAGCAGGG
>NW_005275452.1:0-399 GCF_000412655.1 Myotis brandtii | reverse complement strand
GGATTGCAGGAGTCAGGGGGTCAGGGCTTCTGGTTTTCCATGATAAACCAGAAATCAAGAGATCTTATGTACAATGTCCTGATTTTTAATATAAGCAAGTAAAGCCCAAAGAAAATAATTCTTAAATATGATGCAAGCTAACGCTGTGTGTCAAAGAAAACATATTTGTGAGCTGGGTACAGTGCTCAAAGGAGACATACTTTGTTTTATGATTTAGGAAGACCTATGGAGGATGGACCGAGGTGGATGGGGCCAAGGAGACTAAAAAGGAGGCTTCGGAAATCGGCCAGATGGGTAATCCTAGGGGCCTGAGTAAATGGAGGAGGAGGAGGCAGGCACAGGAAATATTAAGGAGACAGAACTGACAGGACCAATTAGATGTGCAGGCTGAGAGAGGAA
>NW_005275451.1:0-399 GCF_000412655.1 Myotis brandtii | reverse complement strand
TTTGCAGAGACCTTAGCATTTCTGAAATCTGATTTTGAAATATTCTGGAAGCATTTTAAAATTTCTACTTTTATTAGATTCACTGTATTAGATTTGGATACCATACCATGGTGGTTGTGCATCTAATGTTGGTAGCCGTTAATTAGGTAGCCTTTGGTACTATCTTACCAAAATTTACATAAATTTGTCTGTTCTATACATAAATGATTAAGCAAGGCCAATTATAATTCCATCCTATGCCACAGAATTTATTTTTTAAACTAGAGGGCCTGGTGCACGAAATTCGTGCACAAGGTGGAGGGGTCCCTCAGCCCGGCCTGCACCCTTTGGGGGATGTCCGACTGCCGACTTAGGGGCAGTCGGACATCCCTCTTGCAATCGGGACCACTGGCTTCTAAC
>NW_005275450.1:0-399 GCF_000412655.1 Myotis brandtii | reverse complement strand
TTAAAGTTGTACCATGAGATTGCAGTGATGTAGTCCCACGTCCAGGCTCCCCTCCTAACGCTAGTTCTCCTGCTGTTTCCACCACATCTGCAGTTCCTGCCTCCACTGAGGTCTTGCACCCCTAAAGTCACCCACGAGGGTTGGAATTGACTTCTTTCAAACTCCTGTTAATGTTGATATTTTTGACTTCTTCCTGTGATTCACAGATGTTCTGAATGATGTCTAGAATGGCGAATCCTTTCCAGAAGGTTTTCAATTTACCTTGCTTAAATCCATTAAAGGAATCGGAATCCATGCCAGCTGTAGCTTTACAAAATGTCTTCTTTTTTTCTTAGTTTTATTTTGTAATTACATATATTATTGTTGATAGTATTACACATGTCTTCCACTTACCCCCCC
>NW_005275449.1:0-399 GCF_000412655.1 Myotis brandtii | reverse complement strand
TAGATAGGGAGAAGCACTCCCAGCCTTAAAGCTAAGCCCTGAGCACTCGCCTGGGGATGGCCAGAGGAAGAGGCTCTGAGAGCTGGAGGCTGGGACCAGGCTGCTCACCATACCCCAAGAGAGGAGTCCTGAGTATCCCCCCAACTGGCCACATGGGCTGGGGGTGTGGGCATCGGGGGGCATGGGAGGCAAAGAGCTGGTCCAGGCCAGGCCAGGAGCTCCTGGTTCTGGGAGCACAGCTGGCTGCTGGGAGACCCACAGCCTGGGGCTGGTTGGACAGGCAGCATATTGATCACATTGGCCCAGACCCCAGGAGTCTGTGGCTTCTAACACATTTCTCCCCTTTATTCCTCACAGGGCCCGAGGAATCAGGTGAGCTTCAGCCAGTAGCTGGGTGGG
>NW_005275448.1:0-399 GCF_000412655.1 Myotis brandtii | reverse complement strand
GAGAGGGTGCAGGCTGGGCAAGGGACAACCCCCAGTGCACAAACTTTGTGCACTGGGCCTCTTGTAGCTCAAAAGAGGCATAGAGTTTGCTCTCCTCCCAGGCATGATTGGTGCCACCCCAATTGACTATCTTGATATGTTTTCCCAAGTTTGGTGGTCCCACCCTGCTGTGCTTGCTCTTGCAGTGGGAACAGCTGACTGCACCAATCTGAGCCAGTGGTGTGCTCTTCCCCAGGGAGCTAGAGTTGTGGACTTTAGCGGAGACTGAGTTGTATGGCTGTTGCAGAGGCTGTATTCTCCCCATTGACTGCCTGACCACAAAGCTCCCAAATACGGGACCCACTAGTCCCATCCTCCTGACCCAGTTTCCTAAACTATTGAGTTTTCACTGTGTGGAAG
>NW_005275447.1:0-399 GCF_000412655.1 Myotis brandtii | reverse complement strand
CCACTGAGCCAAACCGGTTTCGGCGTTATATGTATATTTTTAAAGAACTTAGAAAACATACCAAGAAGTGTGTAAAATTACCCATCATATTGCAAAACTGTTAACATTGGCATCTTTGTTCCAGTCTTTAATATGTTTCATAATTAGGCTCATTTTGTACATCCATTTTTTATCCTGATTTTTTAAAAATGTTTTATATTCTGTTATGGAAAATTTCCAATGAGCCAAAATTTATTCGAAAACCTAATTTTCAATGATTTTATAATATTTTCATATGCTCTGAGTCAATTTAAAGTTTCCATATGGTTGGATAGCTTGATAAGTGATAGCTTGTGCCATGATAAATATTTTGGCACATAAATCTTGATCTGCATTTTAAATTATTTTATTAGCAGGTAA
>NW_005275446.1:0-399 GCF_000412655.1 Myotis brandtii | reverse complement strand
TGTCCCCGGCGTGGAGAGGAGGTGGCGGAGGCTGGCTCTGGGCGGCTGGCTGGGCTGGGCCATCGAGCACTGGTGAAGCAGAAACCACAGAACGCTCCGCCAGGACTGCTGGCTGGCTCTTCCCATTGGCGCTTACACCAGCTCCTGTCTTGCTCGTCTTAAAAATAAAACAGAAAGCCTCCAGGCCTCGTGCCTGTCCAGCTCCTGCAGGTTCACGTCCCTGCTTCTCAGACTTCTTTTGAGAGTTGCCTATGGAGTCTGAGGGGGTGGGAGGACCAGGTGTTCAGGGCAGGCATGTGTTTGGAGGAAGGAGAGTGAGTGGCACAGAAGGTGGTGGAGGAAAGAAGAAGAGGAACATGGGAGGTTCCTGCAGGCGAACTGCTTACTTCATATTTTTTT
>NW_005275445.1:0-399 GCF_000412655.1 Myotis brandtii | reverse complement strand
AAGAGAAAAAATAAATCATGTGCTAAGAAAATAAAAAGGATCTATATCATATATCTAGTCAGGACTAAATCTATTATTAAATATTTAGTAGAAGAAGCCAAAGCTTTTGAAATATGAAACTCCTAAGGTGACAGAATGATGAGTCATATTCTGATAAAATAAAACAATATTAGTATAATTTTCTGTATTATATGTTTTCTGACTTTTATTACCCTTATATATTATTATACTGGAACAGACTACACTAGACTATATTTTATTATACATTATTTCCTCTTTTATCTCCCCTCAGGCTAATCTTTTCATAAGCCCAGTGTTGTGCTTTTATACTTTTCTATCTTGAAGAAAATCTCTTCACAGAGACAATCCCTTGCTAACCATTATTTTATTAACAGACTA
>NW_005275444.1:0-399 GCF_000412655.1 Myotis brandtii | reverse complement strand
CGACCTATGTCCACAGGCATCAGTATATGTTAATTAGGAAAGACTAAACTACTATAAACAATAACCTGGAGTATAATGGCTCTAAGACAGTAAAAGTTTCTATCTTTCTGATGTACCAGATTTGGGATAAGGGAACGTAGTCATCTTCTCCATGTAGTTGTGTAGGGATTCAGGCTGGAAATTGTTCTACATCTTCAATACATGGCATCAAAGTCATTGTATCACCTCCACCATCATTCCAACCACAAATGTGGGGAAGAAACATGCAACAGATTAGAGGTTTGTCTGGACTACACTAGCAGGTGATGCATGCTGTTGGCAAGAACGCAGTCTCATGACCACACTTAACTCTGAGGGTTGTGTAAATGTCTCTCAGACAGATGATCAGAATGATTGTTG
>NW_005275443.1:0-399 GCF_000412655.1 Myotis brandtii | reverse complement strand
ATCGGCCCACAGCCCCTCCCCCCTCCAGCTCCACCCCCAATTGGCTCCCCCACTCCGATCAGGGGCAAGGCCCATGGCCAATTGCTCATGGCCCATTCCCCAAGCTGGCCCCGCCCCTGATAGCCTCCCCCACCAATTGGTGGCGGAGACAGCTGGCCAAACACCCATGTCCCCTCCCCATGTCCAGCCCCACTCCCAGTCAGCCCCCAACACCCCAATCAACCCGCAGCCCCTACTCCCAGCCATCTCCACCCACGATCGGCCCCCCACACACCAATCAGAGGCGGGACCCACCGGCCAATCGCCCACGGCCCCTAACCCCAGCTGGTCCAGCCCTGATCAGACTCTAATCGGGGTGGACTGACTGGCCAACCTCCCACTGTCTCCTCCTCCTGACAG
>NW_005275442.1:0-399 GCF_000412655.1 Myotis brandtii | reverse complement strand
AAGATGTCCACATCTTAATCCATAAAACCTGTGAATGACAAGGGGACTTTGTGAGTGTGAGGATCTTGAGATGGGAGATTAACCTGGAAGATCTGCACAGATCCAATGCCATCACAAGGGTCTTTATAAGGGAAAGAGGGAGGGTCAGAGAAGAGAAGGAGCAGTGATGATGGGAACAGAGGTCAGGGATGAGAGAAGATGCTTCCCTGCTGGCTTTGAAAATGGAGGAAGGGACCATGGGCCAAGATGCAACTAGAAGCTGGAAAAATGAAGGGAACATTCTACCCGGAGCCTCACAAAGGACCCAACCCTGACAACACCTCGGTTTTAGTTCAATGATACTGATTTCCATCATTCTGCTTGTTTTATTTTGTGATTCCTCATCGGAGGATATTTCTT
>NW_005275441.1:0-399 GCF_000412655.1 Myotis brandtii | reverse complement strand
GCCACACCGGCCAGGGCCCACGGGGCTCATCCGTACACTGTGTGGTTGCTTATGTTCAAGTGAAGGGCTCCCTGCAAGGAGCACGCTTCTCAGAGCCCTCGCCCAGGGCAGAGCACAGGTGCTCTTCGAACCCAGGCTGTCATCCACCCCCACCACCCCCAAGGGCGTGGGCCGCAGGGGGAGCCGAGACCCCCTTGTCGTGTCTGACCCAAGGTTCCTCCAGTCCCGCATCTCTTCCTCCCATGGTCCCACAGCGGACATAGCCGGGCCTCCATTTCCTCTTCCTGTCGTCTGGGCCTCCTGTGCACACCCCCTCTCTCCCTTCCAGAGCGACTGTGACCCGTGCCGGCCGGGGTTGTCGGCACACGGACCACATAGAAGACATACTGCGCTAAGATC
>NW_005275440.1:0-399 GCF_000412655.1 Myotis brandtii | reverse complement strand
GGTAAACCGTTGTAGGCGTTCCCTACTCACTTGGCATTCAACATACATTTCATGAGTGCTTTCTGTGTAAATGGTGGAGGACACCATCCGTGTCAGTCTACGCATGACATACATGGTCCTTGTCCCCGAGAAGCCATTGAGTCCAGCAGGAAGGAAGTGACATGTAGCTGCTGTAGTCACTCCCCACATTCCTTGTGCAAAGGCCGGAGCACTCCCCAGTTGGCATGGAGGGACCCAGTTAGTCATATGCTGGTTTCACCCCTGCCTCCAAAAGGAGGAACACCTCCAGGTGGTGGTGGTGGTGGTTGCTTTTTTTGTTTTTGGTAAATAACACATATATTTTGTGGCATCTGTTTTTCAGATCTCCGGACACTGTGATTGTGTGGTCACATGCCCATT
>NW_005275439.1:0-399 GCF_000412655.1 Myotis brandtii | reverse complement strand
TAGAGTGTTGAGATTCAGAAACTATCTGAACAAATGTTAATCACTTTTAAATATATTGTAAATATGCATGAAAAGTTAAAGTGTAACCTACTCATCTAGTCCACCATATCTTCTTATGCTCAGAAAGTGTAGGCCATTCTTTGACCTAATTCCAGTGTGCTTCATGACCCAGGTGATCCCTTGTCCCTGACTTAGATGCTGAGTTTGTTCAAGGGAAGAGGTGCCCTGAAACAGGTCTCAGAATGACCTCCCTGTATGAGAGAATGAGACCACCAGGGGACGCACAAGGTCCCTTAACACAAGCACCATCCCAGCAGTAGGTGCCCTTGGAGGTTTGGGCTGGTTTCCTGTGTGGTGTCCTCTTCATGTCAGTTTCCCTCAGGTAACCTCTGGATTCCT
>NW_005275438.1:0-399 GCF_000412655.1 Myotis brandtii | reverse complement strand
ATACTGAGAACTTCATATATGAGAATCATTTGAAAATGTCCTCGAATGTAGCACATCTACAATAAAGTTAGCCATTCTTGGAGGGGGGGGGGGCTTATAACATCATTTTTATGGCATTATCTTTTTAAAAGTAATAGCTTTGCTCTACTCTCTCTTCTCTGTTTTACAACTCTAAAGACTGGTCCTAACCAAAATACAAAACACTCTTCTTAAACCCTCTTCTATTCACCCATATTTCAGTTAGTCCTAGCGCATTATTTTTAGATTATGTACTCCAAGATTTTTTCTTAAAGTCTATGCAGAAGCATCTTTTTCCACATAAAAAAAACAACAACTTTATTTGACAAACTATGTTCATTCTACAAGCCTCAATTTAAACTCTACCTGCTCCGAAATTCC
>NW_005275437.1:0-399 GCF_000412655.1 Myotis brandtii | reverse complement strand
GCTGTCAAGCATTCTGAATTCTGGCTCCCAAATTCTTTCTGCCCAGTCCCATTCCCACTGTTGAGTCCTAACTACTGCTACCCAGGTGACAATACCTCCCTACGAAGGAGCCCAGCCCCAACAGACAGTCTCCCCCTGCCAGCCCCCTGACCGCCGGGCAGGACAGACCCACCTTCCCACACCTGGATATTGCATTCCCTATCCCAACCCTTCCTGACTCTCACTCACCACCTGGTCTGGATGCATACGTGTCTCTCACAGCTCTCTCCTGTGTTTCAAAGCTCCAGGTAAACCAACCAACTCAGGTGCCCCAAACATGCTCCCCCACTTCAAAAGTCTCTACCTGTACTTGTCCTTCCTCCCGTGCAAAACCCATCCCCCTCCTGCTAATCAAGCTAG
>NW_005275436.1:0-399 GCF_000412655.1 Myotis brandtii | reverse complement strand
TCTCTCCCTCTCCCTTCTTCTCTGAAATCAATACACATATATTTAATAAATAAATAAATTAGTTAATTAATTAAATATATCGTAACTGCGTTTCCCCCCAAACAGGTGAAATGGCTCCAGCAACAGGAAGTCAAACGCAGGGTGAAGAGGCTGGTGCGCAGCGAACCCCAGTCCCTTTACTTCAACGACCCCATTTGGCCCAACATGTGGTACCTGGTGAGTGGGCGTTCGCAGGGGCCCTGCTCCCGGGATGGGTTTGTTTCCCCCAGCGAAGCTGAATTCGCACAGTGACTCCAAACAGACAGCCTTCATCTCGAGCGGAAAGCACTTCTTTCACGCTGGACTTGGCGGCCCAAGCTTTCTTGTGAATTATTATTATACTAGAGCAGCGGTCGCCAA
>NW_005275435.1:0-399 GCF_000412655.1 Myotis brandtii | reverse complement strand
ATCCTGAACCCTAAACCACGCAGGACGTGGGGGAAACTTTACACAATTCCCCCTAATCCCCAAATGTACAGTTGGGATTGGGAAGTTGGGCTAACCCTCATATTGCATCCTTGTGATCCTTCCCGACTGTGATCGCTCTCATCTGCAGAGTAAGAGCTATCACGGTAGGGAAGGCCAAGTGGGAGCATCTGAAACTGCACCATGCCCCCTGCCCCCAGGCCAATGTAGTAGCCACAAAATATCATGGCATCCTGGGTTGGGGTGGAGGGCAACTGCTAATGCCATTCTTAAGTATAAAAAAGATGAAGAAATGTTGTTCCTACCATATTTCTATTTAACTTGCCAGTGTTGACCCAGAAGCAATTGGATCAGTGGTTCTCAACCTTCTGGCCCTTTAAA
>NW_005275434.1:0-399 GCF_000412655.1 Myotis brandtii | reverse complement strand
AATTTCAACAAGACTTGTCTCTTGGTTTTGCCCAACTAACTTTCTGGCTAGAAGGATAGAGAAGGGGGGCTCTTTATGTTGTAAGCAAAGACAACATATCTGAGTTTCTAGTGGCTCCATTTTCACTGGGGACACCACTCCAGGGACCAGCCTGTGAGAGGCAGCCAGTCTAGTGGCGAAGGACATGGTATCTGGGACATGAGTCCCTGGGCTCAAAGCCTGGCTCGGCCACTTGTTGGATGGGTAACCTCTGTGGTTCCTTCTACTTTGCTGTGGCTTATTTTCTCCGTCCACAAAATGTAGATAGGGGTAGTACTTAGCCTCAGGGAAGTTATGAGGATTAAATAAATGAATATTTCTAAGTTCTTACTAGAACAGTGCCAGGCACACAGTAAACGC
>NW_005275433.1:0-399 GCF_000412655.1 Myotis brandtii | reverse complement strand
CCCGTGCTCAGCCTCTCACTGACGGGCTTTGAACACCACATTTCCTTGGTCCACACACCCTAATCCTCATCTTTGGCTCATTTCTCCTCACCTGAGTCACCCTCTCCTCTGGTAAGCCTCACCACCCCAACCGATGTAGGGTGAGGCACCTCATGGGCTTCTCCTGTGCCTGTGTGTCCCCCATCTCTGCTCACTCATGCTGTAACTGCCTCGTCGTGTGTTACTGGCCCCCAAAGGACTGTGGGCACCCTGAGGGTGGGGACAGGGTGTGTCCCAGTCACTGACATGTCCCCAGCGCCCAGCACACAGAGTGTGCTCAGTAGAATTTGGCTACTGATAACGGCCTCCATCGTGGCGCAGCCCCATCATCTCCCACCTGGACAGGGCAGTTGCTTCTGC
>NW_005275432.1:0-399 GCF_000412655.1 Myotis brandtii | reverse complement strand
CTCAGTGTTTTCATCTGTAAAAATGGGGTTAACAGCTCATTTTGTGACTCATCCTCCCTTTTTGCTTTGGTACTTTCCTGAGAAATGACAGTCTAGTTGATGGATAGTGTCTAGGTATATCACCTGAGGAACAAGAAAGATAAAAGCAAGGGAAAATTTTGTCAAATAAGGGAAAATGATAGAACTGTGACAATGATGTTTTCCAATTGTAATGTAAGCCTACCAACCTAAAATATAAGAAAATTACAAAGGGACAATTGCATCTCTTTTGAGTCATTAACCTTACAATATCTTGGTTGTCAAATTTCTGTGTGTGGGTTATCTATTTTATAGATTACTAGAGGTCCAGTGCACGAAATTTGTGCACAGGTAGGGTCCCAAGGCCTGGCCAGCAATCAG
>NW_005275431.1:0-399 GCF_000412655.1 Myotis brandtii | reverse complement strand
GAAGGAATTAAACTCGTAAGTCAAGGCCTCACTGTATATGGTATATAACCTGCGGAATAAAATACTTTTTTTTCTCAGAACCAAAAAGCAAAGGCGATTTTTTCAGTCACGGTATCCTAGCTGCAAGTTAGGCAGCCAAGATTTCTATCTTCATCTAAGCTACCATTGCCCTCTGCTGGGGAAGTTTATGACTGCTGCTTTAAGTACTGAGAACAATAATTGACCCTGGTTCATTTTAATTTAGCAAGTGTCTGGGCCACTAACTTTTCTTTGAACTCGTGATTGCCCACAAGGGGTGGGTTTATATTGATTTATGGGATAAATTTCTCTCTTATAAAATTTTAGGCATTTTTTATAATGATTAAATATTCCTCATCCTTCTCTATAAGCACACAATTA
>NW_005275430.1:0-399 GCF_000412655.1 Myotis brandtii | reverse complement strand
TTATTGAGTGGGCTCATAATTTCACAACTTTACCTCATTGACTTTTCCCCATCTGCCATTGCACAATCATCCTTCCCTGTTGTATCAGCATATTTTAAACCAATGTTTTAGACATTATTGAGCACATTCTAGCTCCTGAATGAGCTGTGAGGTGCTAAGTGGGTAGGTAGAAAGAAAATGACCCTGTTTAAGGAATATGAGGTGGGAGTAAGTTAAGAGCACATTTCTGGTGGAAGCCATCTATCTGCCTGAGCTCAAATGTGGGCTCTACTTCTTTCTAAATGGAAGTTTCAAACAATTAATGTGACCAGTTTAAGCCTTCACTTCCTCATCTGTACAATGGTTATACTAATTACAGCCATTATGATTCCATATTTACAAAGTCGCAAAATATTCTTA
>NW_005275429.1:0-399 GCF_000412655.1 Myotis brandtii | reverse complement strand
TTTAGACATCACCTGGACTTTCAAATCTCTAACATGGAAAGAGACCCAAGAGGAAGTGACAGATAGGGAAATGAGTGCTTACTGTGGGTGAGGCTTGAGTGCTCTGCTAAATGTTTTCATATACTCATTCATTTGGTCTTGCAGCAGCACTATGAAGTTGACAATGATTATTATTCATATCTTATAGACAAAAGAGCTCAAGCCTAAGCTGTCCTAATTTGTCTGGGACTGAGGTGTCTGCAGGGACTCATGAACTTCAGTTTTAAAACCAGCAAAGTGCCAGGCAAACTGGGACAAATTGGTCCTATGAAGGCCTCAGATCAATGACTAGGAAGTAGAGAAGCCTGGGCTGGAACCCAGGCCCACTTTGCACTAGGATCTTTGCTTTTCACCATGATA
>NW_005275428.1:0-399 GCF_000412655.1 Myotis brandtii | reverse complement strand
TATGGGAGGCAACTAATCCATGTTCACTTACATTGATGTTTCACATCGATGTCTTCCTCTCCCTTCCTCTCTCACTAAAAATCAATAAAAGCTTATTGAGAAAACACATTGTGAGTGCTGATTCCTCTTTTCCCCCATCTGTCTGTAGCTCCTTAAAGGAAGGGCATATCTTGTTCACCACTGTAACTTTCACACCAATTATAGATTCTTAGTAACATAAATAATGATTTACGTTTCCTGTATAGCTTGGTTCCATAATCCATGGTAAGATTGTTAGGATCATGGACAGTGGGAGTGAAAGCGAGACTTAGGTTGAGTCTTGGGGATTCCTAGGCCTTCAGAGGAGGGAAATGCCTCAAGCCAAGGGAAGGTGTAGTTTAGACTCTGGGGGTTGGGAGG
>NW_005275427.1:0-399 GCF_000412655.1 Myotis brandtii | reverse complement strand
TGTCTGACTGCCAGCTTAGGCCCAATCCCCCATGAAGGCTGCTCTGCATGTAAAGATTCAAATATTATCATGAAGTAAAATCTGTACTCCTTTCTCCTGTTACTCTGTCAATTGTCATTTAATTTACAGGCCTCAGTTACTCAACCTAAGAGGGCAGAGGGAAAATTTTTTTCCTCCCCTACAGCTAGTAAGTCTAAAATACACATTGAATTTTGAAGATTTAATAGGAAAATAGGAATGCAAAAATCTCGATTGATTGCATATTGAAATAATATTTTAGATATATTAGGCTAACTATATCATCAAAATGAATTTCACTTGCTTATTGTTTTTAAGTGCTAGTCAATTAAAATTGCATAGGTATCCCTAGCCAGTTTGGCTCAGTGGATAGAGTGTCGG
>NW_005275426.1:0-399 GCF_000412655.1 Myotis brandtii | reverse complement strand
TATGTGCTGCTTCCTGGCTCTGTGCTCGGGAGCAGGTGTCTTGCCCGCTCTGAGCCTCAGTTTCTCCCTCTGTGAAATGGAAACACGACCACAGTTTCCTCTTGCATGGGGACTGTTGAGGGTTAAGGGAATTAAGAGCCATGGAAAGTGCTTTCGCTAGCTGCACAAGGCGCTATAAAAGGCATCAGTGGATAGTGTCAGCTTGGGGGAAATCTCGTCCGGAGACTGTCTGCTGCAGGCAGCAGTGTGCTGCAACCTTGGCAAATGCCGTTTAATAGCTGCGTGTCGCTTTTAAGGGGGCCTTTATCTCGGCTGGGAAATGTGTGTGCGTCCTTGGCAGCCTGAGATCCCAAGAGCCTGAGCTGGAGGGGACCCTGTCGCCAGGAGAAGCGCTTGCAC
>NW_005275425.1:0-399 GCF_000412655.1 Myotis brandtii | reverse complement strand
TTACTCTGGGCTTTGTTTGTTATTCTTTTGGAGTTCTTTTAGGTGTAGGGTTAAATTGTTCATTTGAGATTTTTCTTGCCTCTCAAGGTATGTGGCCTATAGCTTTTCAAAGGTGCATGCCTCCTCTAAGATGAGCTCTGCCCTTGTGGCATTCTGTTAAAGCACTTCGTTACCAAAGCAGTTTTTGAAACTTACTACTTCACTGAGGACCAAACACCTTTTGAGTTCTGAATCTTTGATGGGGATCAGGTCTCTCCTTTATATAAACAACTATTTCTCTATGAAAAAACAAAACTATAAATTTCTGTGACCTTCAAACATAACAAATGCCATGTAATCTAAGGCTCATTTGATCTCATGTCAAGAGGTAAAAGCTAACTGTATTTCTGTAAAAAAAAA
>NW_005275424.1:0-399 GCF_000412655.1 Myotis brandtii | reverse complement strand
CATGCTGGGAGCCTCAATGGCACAGACTTGTGGGAAAAGGAAAATAATGTAAACATGTGTGGACATGGATGGGAAATCTGACAAGACTTTAGAATTAGTACTAGAGAAAGATATATGAAAATGATGCATTCAGTTCTCCAAAACACTGAGTCTATTAAGCAACTAGATTTTAAATCCTAAGACAAAATTTTTAAAAAGCATCAAGAGAAATCATGGAGACGTCAAGTGATATTAGATACATTCAAATGTGTCCTCCTTAACAAGAATGAAAATTATTAAAACTACTTTTGTTTCATTATTACTCACTAGATTGGCCTACCAAAAATCAGTGAATGTTTAATTCTTATAAATGCTAAGAAATATTTTTGGTATAGCAAAGGTGGGAATTTATTGAAGAAC
>NW_005275423.1:0-399 GCF_000412655.1 Myotis brandtii | reverse complement strand
GGGGGGGCCCCTTCCCCCCCCCCCCCGAGGTGAGGGGCACATTTACCGCGATCACAGGAGACGTGTCCGTTTCTTATTTATTTTTCGGGAGCCAGCAGAGTGGATTCTAAAGTGCATAAGAAAAGTGAACAAGCGAAAGTGAATAAAGAAGTAGACATTTAAAGAATGTAAAATGGCCCTCACACACCTGAGAAGGCACTCGCTATGCTTAGACTAAGAGAGAAGTGAACTAGGAAGTATTTCTAAGTCTGATTGCTCACCCATCCAATGGGGAACATCTTCTGTTGGGGAGGCATGGACCAGCAGGTGTCGCCCTAAGTGTGAGCGAGCAGAGCAGGCAGCCTCTAGGGAGCGTACTTTGGAATCCAATATAATAAAAGGCTAATATGCAAATTGTCC
>NW_005275422.1:0-399 GCF_000412655.1 Myotis brandtii | reverse complement strand
AGTGTTTGCTCATGGGACTTAGGCCCCGACCTGGACCCGACATGCACAGGACATGTCCTCTGTGGGTCCAGGCAGATGGACAACTCAGCTGTACTCAGAGAAGCACTCAGCTGCTTCCGACAATTTCTTTTCCCTGATCCCAGGCAAGTGGCATAAGAGTACAGAACAACTCCTAAGAGGGTTCTTCTTTCAACATATTATTGAACTAGATTTGTTTGTTTGTTTGTTAATCCTCATCTGAGGGGGATATTTTTCCATTGATTTTTAGAGAGCGGAAGGGGAGAGGGAGAGACACAGAGAGAGAAACATCGTTGGGAGAGAGACACATGGATTGGTTGCCTGGGATTGAGCCTACAATCGAAGTACGTGTCCTTGACCAGAATCGAACCCAGGACCCTT
>NW_005275421.1:0-399 GCF_000412655.1 Myotis brandtii | reverse complement strand
AAAATGTATGTAATGACTCCCGAGTGCCAGGCACAGTTGTAGAGTCTGGGATGTGCAAGGGGAACTTTGAGTACAGCCTGAATAGTAGATGAAACTAACAATAACGGTCGTGTTCTTAGGTGTGACAAGGGCACGGTGGCGATGTGGGGGAAAGTTCTTATTTTTAGGAGACGCCCGCTGCAGTAATTTGGGGGGCTAGCTGGCTATGATGTCCACACATTACATTCGATTGCTTCCGATACACACATTCACGTGTGTACAGCAAGCGTGGCAAAGGGCTGAGTGCTGCATTAGGCACGGCCACATGATTTTCTGTGTGGAATGCAAGGATAAAACATTAGAAGGCAGTAAATGCTATGGAGGAAAACCAGGTCTTAATGTCCTGGGGTGATGGGCAGC
>NW_005275420.1:0-399 GCF_000412655.1 Myotis brandtii | reverse complement strand
ACAGGGTAGTGGGCCAGATTTGTTCTTAGGCCATGTTTGCCAACCATCATTCTATTTTATTAGTCCATGTTTCTCAAAAGTTTTTTAAAAGAAAGAAGCATTAATTTTTTTCCAGTTTTCTTACTTTTACAATTTTAATGACATCCAAATTTTTTAAAAATGAGTGTATATACTCAGATAACTCATATTACAGATGTTACTCCTGGGGTAAAAACCATGCTGTGTTCTGCCACTCACCTGAAATCCTAGATCTCAGAGGTCATGGTTAGAATTGAAGTCACGGCTGGTGTGGCTTCTCCACACTGAGAAAAGGATATCCTTTCACTCCTACAACCTCTGTATTTACATCCATTTTTATTATAATTATACTAGAGGCCTGGTGCACGACATTCGTGCACT
>NW_005275419.1:0-399 GCF_000412655.1 Myotis brandtii | reverse complement strand
AGGTTCATTCTTGGTGTTTTACATTTTATGGGTTACAAACGTATGTGACATGTACCCACCATTATAGCATCGTACAGAGTTTTCATAGTCCTAAAAATTCTTTGGGCTCTACTTATTCATCCCTCCCTCCCTGGAAACCATTGATCTTTTCAACTGTTGACATTGTTTTGCCTTTTTCAGAATGCCAAATAGTTGGAATTATATTGTATAGGCTTTTCAGATTGGTTTCTTTCACTTAGTCATATTCATTTAAGGTTCCTCTATGACTTTTCACAGCTTGATAGCTTATTTCATTTTAGTGTTGAGTAATAAATATTCCCTCGTCTGGATGTACCACAGTTTGTTTTAGACACTTACCTACTAAGGACATTGTGGTTGCTTCCAAGTTTTGGCAATTAT
>NW_005275418.1:0-399 GCF_000412655.1 Myotis brandtii | reverse complement strand
ATCAGTGGGGCGGGGCTGCCTGCTGCAGAAATGGCCTCACCGGTCAGCCCCCAGGGACTTGCTCCTAAGTGCAGGCCCCGTGCCCAGCTCTGTCCCTCCCATCACTGGAAAGAGCCGAATTAAGTGCTCCAGGAACACCCTGCCTCCTGTAGGGCCGCCCTCCGGGGCCGTCTCTGGGCAGTCCTCTCGGCAGGAATTCTTCGACAACGATGACGATGTGACTATAAATTGGCTACCACTCGGGTCCCGGACCCCGTCCCCTGTCCCTGCACTCGCCCTCGCCTCCCTGCGTGGACAAGTGTTCCCTCTGCGCCAGAGGGTTCCCAGAGCGCAGACACTGCCTTAGCGTCCGGTCGCTGCCCTGGCGGATTACTGCAAACTTGGCGGCTTAAAATAACA
>NW_005275417.1:0-399 GCF_000412655.1 Myotis brandtii | reverse complement strand
ATCATGCAAACGAGATGGAGCAGAGAGAGTGTCAAGCGTGATGGGCGGCGAGATTTCGCTTGTAGAGACACGTGGCTGTAGGTTGCGTGTGTTTCCTCAGGATTCATATGTTGAAAACCTAATGCCCAACTTGATGGTATCAGGAGGTGGGACCTCTGGGAGGTGATTAGGTCATGGGGGCAGAACCCTCATGAACGGACTGGTGCACTTTTGAAAGAGCCCACAGCGATCCCCTTTGCCCCTTCTGCCATGCGAGGGCGCGGGGGAGACAGCAGTCTCTGAACCAGGAAGGCCTTGCCAAGCATCAGATTTGCTGGTGCCAGGCTCCTGGCTTTCCAGACTCCAGAACTGTGAGAAACACTTGCCTTTCATTTATCCAATCTGACGAAGACACACACA
>NW_005275416.1:0-399 GCF_000412655.1 Myotis brandtii | reverse complement strand
GAGTCCTTGTCTGTCTTGTTCACCTGTGAACCTGCAGTGAGGAAAACTGGGACAGAGAAGAGAAGTGATGAGGTTGATTGTTACTGTGTCTGACTGTCGCTAAGTAATGGTATGTTAATATGTCAGGGCAGGAGGACTTACAGGGTTACATGCTATAAAGGAAATATTAAAGTGGCTGATTTGCCCAATCTGGAGAAAAAAGGCCTTTCTAGGCACTCTAGAGCTGCCTTTACATATCTGAAGGGATCTTCTTAGAAAGAGAGAGCAGATTCATTCTGTTGGGCTCCATTGTAGAGAACTAGAATGTCTGGAAGCCATATAGACATGGAGCTCTTTTGATTTTGAAAAAAATTTCTGAACAATCTAAGCAGACCAGAAATGCAGTCATCTTACTTGGTA
>NW_005275415.1:0-399 GCF_000412655.1 Myotis brandtii | reverse complement strand
GCTGGGTGCCTCAATGGGCACACGGGCTGGGTGCCTCTGACGTCTCCTTTCCTCTCCAGGCGATGCCATGTGGAAGGTTCACTACGTCACCCCCATCTTCCAGCCGCCGGGAGCTCAGGCCTGCTACGAGACCACCTACTGCCAATGTATCGGGGACAACGTCACCTACCATGACCCTCCCCTGCTGTTCGACCTCTCCCAGGACCCCTCGGAGTCCACCCCGCTGACCAAGGACACGGAGCCGCTCTATGACCTGGTCATCCACACGGTGGCCGACGCCGTCAAGGAACACAGGAAGACCATCACCCAGGTCCAGCCGCAGCTTGGGCCGGACCGGAACCGGCAATTCGTGTGGTTGATGAGCTGCTGTGGGGTGTTTCCGTTCTGCTTTTGTGACAA
>NW_005275414.1:0-399 GCF_000412655.1 Myotis brandtii | reverse complement strand
ATGGCAGAAAGCTACAGAACTTTCTGAAATAGAAATACTTTGCTGTCAAAATGCGTCAGAGCTGACTCTCAGAGCCTACAAGGCCACCCTGCCGTCATCCATTAACCTCCAAGGCCCAACCCTCCTGTGTGTTTACTGAGATGCGAAGCTCAGGGAGAGGGGTGTTATGATGACCCAAGCAGTTGCCAGCTGAGTGCACGGCCATTACATGGTTGTCTAGACTTTTACCCCTTGAGTTATGATGAAACAGATGGATAAACCTCACAGAACTCCCTCAGCAGTAAATTCCTCTCAGAGAACTTTATTTGCAAAAACACTTCACGCGCTAGAAAGGTGCCTTAATTGAAGCTAGAAGAGCTAAGTGATTTATTCGCAAGCTACTGTATAAACAAAGTCACT
>NW_005275413.1:0-399 GCF_000412655.1 Myotis brandtii | reverse complement strand
ATCCATTACGTCCCTGGGTCCCTAGCACCCCCATGGTGATGTTGTTATTACTCCAGATCTTGTCTCCTTATACTGTCTTGTATCACAACAGATAAATAAGACATAAGTCATATAATCACATACCTTAACTGGGCTGTCATTGTAGAGCCAAGAAAGAAAATCTGTGGAGTTCCAGTAAGAATCAGGACTTTCCCAGTCTCCATCAGACCAAATCAAGTCAGGTTTATACCTGAAAGACATGCAATTAGAACAAAGTTTATTACCTGAATCCATTCACAAAAGTCTTACCAATCATTTTTTGCAACACATACTTATAAATCTTCTTTCACTTTTTTTTCTTTAAATCCTCACCCAGGGATACATTTTTATTGATTTCAGAGAGAGGAAGGGAGGAGGGAG
>NW_005275412.1:0-399 GCF_000412655.1 Myotis brandtii | reverse complement strand
CCAGGTTGGAGGAGGCGATTTTAACTGGGAGGATTCTGGATTGCACTCGTGAGCCTGGTGCACAGACAGCCTGGGTGCTGCTGGCATTCTGCAACACTTTGGAAAAGGAGCCGTGGGCCCCGGCCTAGTGACTAACAGGTTTCCAGTGTTTCCTGCCTGCAGACCAGATGCCCAGGAGTCCGCAGAACGGGGCAGGGCTGCACTGGGGGCTCTGGTCTGTGTCCACTGCTCTCTCTGAACCTCAGTCTCCTCATCTATACAAGGAGGTCTCCAGCGTCCCTTCCCGAGTGAACGACCCCCAGCCCTCATCTCAGGGAAAACACAGTGGCTTCCGTGTCCCCGTGGCCCTGCCCCATTGGGCCCGCCACGGTTCCCCAGGTGGTCTGGGCCCTAGGGCAG
>NW_005275411.1:0-399 GCF_000412655.1 Myotis brandtii | reverse complement strand
TAGATAGATAGATAGATAGATATAGATAGATATAGATGAATCCCCATCTGAGCGTACCCCAGTGCCCCCAACAGACACCGCAACCCCCTCTTTGCTCCCCCCCCCAGGCATGGAAGCCAGCGACGGGTACCGGGCCCTACAGTGGAACGGGGGCTCCGGGGGGCTCCCCGAGAACGAAACCACCTTCGCGAGGATCCTGCAGCAGCAGGGTTACGCCACCGGCCTCATAGGTACTCACGCTCCTGTCACGCGTGACAGGTCACCCTGGAGAGCAGTGATGGCGAGAACCGTGTTCCTACACGGGAAAGGGGTCAGGGGTCAGAGCAGCATTTGGTGCTGGATCTGTGTGACTTCCCTCTTTTTTTGTGCATCTATCTATCTATCTATCTATCTATCTAT
>NW_005275410.1:0-399 GCF_000412655.1 Myotis brandtii | reverse complement strand
GGTCCCTTCTTGTCTGCATATCATAAAAGGGCTCTGTAAGGTAAGCCCTGATGATACTAATCATGAGAAAGGCTCAAAATGATTTTTTTTAATGCAAAGTGGGAGCAATTCAACATTCTAGACCTGGAAAAGCCCCAGATGAATGCTGTTCACATGACAGGAAATAACACAAACCTAACATGTCCCTCCACAATCCTTTCTTCTGAGGTGTTTGGTGATGCTGACATGGAGATGGAGAGAGAGGGATTCTAGTACTGCCTCTTCCACAAATGTTAAGTAAGAAATATTAAATATGCCTCTGGTTTTCTTTGAGATTGAATGATCACATTTTAAAAAGAAGGAAACATGTTTAAAAACACACACACAGCCCTAGCCAGTTTTGCTCAGTGGATAGAGCAT
>NW_005275409.1:0-399 GCF_000412655.1 Myotis brandtii | reverse complement strand
TCTAATTAGCATATTAGCTCTTTATTATATAGGGTAGCCTGGATCTTTTTATAAGTCACTTGTTCTTCTTGTTATCTGGCATTCTTTCCTCCTTTTTTCCAATCACACCACAATGTCTCCCAATTTCTGACTCTAACATCCCACTTTTCTGACTCGCAGGGCATTTAGATGCATCACGTGCTTCAGTGGTGAATGCAAGTCCTGAGCCAATTAATCACTGTAGTCTCTCTTTTAGCCGATGAGATTCAGCCCCATGTTTTTTGGAAGTTGTTCGTGAAAAGGAGCCCTGTATCTTGGGGTTTTCATGGGAGAGGAAATAAGTCTGGGTCTGCTGGCAGAAACCTCAGTCATCATAGGAGGGCTTGTCTGAGGTTAGAGCTGACACAGATAAAAGCCAAG
>NW_005275408.1:0-399 GCF_000412655.1 Myotis brandtii | reverse complement strand
GAGAGAACAGAAAGATCAGTCTCTCCATGCAACCAACCCACTAATGCACTTTTTGCAAAAGAGAACCTTCTATGCCAAGCAGTTGAAATAGTGACTATTAAGGTAGGATAAGAAAATCCTGTCCTGTGAAGTGGCAAAATCAAAAGAACCCACGTAAATGAATGGCATCAGCCGCCCACGATAGGTCACTCAAGTAATGACAAAGTAGGACTTCAAAGTGCTGCTGCTGAGACCAGGCCAAAAGAAGGCTGAAGTGGTCCCCAAGAGTCCCGTCTCTGGTTACTCAGACACACTAGTCCAGGCACTGCTCTGAGGGACCCTGCAGACATAATTAAGGTTACTAACCCACTGATTTTAAAACAGGGAGATTACCCTGGATTAACTCCCTGAGTCAGTGTA
>NW_005275407.1:0-399 GCF_000412655.1 Myotis brandtii | reverse complement strand
CCCTGACCTTCCAAAGCTAGTCCGTGCCCCCCACCTGGACATGGGCTGCGAAGGGCATGAGGACCCCAGGGGAGGGTCCCTAGGTCTGCCGTTCCCCCACTTACCTGTGCAGTCCCCTAAGCCTGAGGTGCTGGCCCCGGACACGTCCTGCTCAAAGCTGGCCCTGATGGGGGCAAGGCAGAGACAGTCAGCAGAAGCCCCGCTCAGGGAGCCCGAGGAGAGGAGGGGGCCCTGGTCACCAGGCGGGTTACACCCCCCTCTTCTCCCCTCCCCCGTACCTGGTGCCAGGGCTGAGGAAGATGCAGGAACCATCGGGGGCCCACCCGCAGTAGGGGTCCTGACTGCCAATGCAGTTCCTAGGGCAGACAGGGGACCAGCATCAGCCACGGCCTCCTGCAC
>NW_005275406.1:0-399 GCF_000412655.1 Myotis brandtii | reverse complement strand
CCCCCCAGTCCAGTTCACGCTGCTGCAGACTCTCAGGCATTTGTTCTGCCGCTGAAAGAAGCCAACCCTATCCTTCCCAGCGCACTCTGCGCTCTGCCTGGGTGCTCTCTCTTTGGAGTTTTAAGTCAATTTCTCCTTCAAGTCATGAGTCCTTGCCCTCACTTTCTCCCCTTCTACCCTTGAAGCTACTTTACTTCTTTCAAGGCCCTTATTACTATATAAAAGTATTCTGTTTATTTATTTTTTACTACTGGCTTAGTGTGTGTCTCTAATTAATTAAAAATAAATATGCTCTCCATATAGTGTCAGAACTGCGAGGCTTTTGTTATGTTCATTGTTATATCCAGTTTTCTAAAGTACCCAGCGATATCTATTAAATAAATGAATGAAGCCCTAGCT
>NW_005275405.1:0-399 GCF_000412655.1 Myotis brandtii | reverse complement strand
TCACTGATGTGTGCTTGTGTTTCTTTTCTATGCCCCTCTAGTGTGGATTGTTTTGGAGTTCAGGGAAACAGATAGTGTCTCCAATGTCAGCACTTTTCTAAAATGTGGCTTTGGGGAAATAATTGAATCCTGCTGTCTGTGAAATGGGTGTCAACATTTCTTTCCATAGATCTCTTGAGAAAATTGTGCAAATAAGTGAGACCGTGTGAGATGGTTTATACTTCTTGAGGAGTAGAATGCATAGGTTGGAAATGCAGGAATGCTGTTTCTGAAATTCATGCAAGGCCCCTTTCTCACTCATGGTTCCTTTTTTACTTAGGTATTCATTTACTTCCTGTGATTTATGGACAGTAGGTAGGCTTTTGTACAATATCAGTGAATCTAGCACCATTTTTTTTT
>NW_005275404.1:0-399 GCF_000412655.1 Myotis brandtii | reverse complement strand
CCATCTTGTGTTACGGGAACCCCGCCTCTGCTGTGGGGGCTGCCATCTTGTTACTGTGTGACAGCCAATTTGCATATTCCCTCTATTAGATAGGTTGTTAAATGTCTTAAAAAACATTTTAGCATTTTATTTATACCAAATGTTATAATTTCAACACCTAATCAATATAAACATTTTAATGAGAATGTTTACATTTTTTTCATAATTGAAATCCAGTGTGTACTTGACACTTTCTGCACATTTCAGTTCGGACATGCCCAATTCCATGTGCTTAATGGCCACACGTGGCTGGGAGCTCCCCCGTGGTTGACACAGGGGTCTGCCTTTCATGGGGCATTGAGGTGTGTCTTGTGTTTGAAGTATTGACATAAATGCTATACATGATATTGGACAGTGGGC
>NW_005275403.1:0-399 GCF_000412655.1 Myotis brandtii | reverse complement strand
GACTCTATTATATAAAAAGCTTGTGGTCATCACGCCATCACGCCATAATGACCCATCAGCAGGAGGCTAGGAGGCTGCGTGTGTGGCAGGCACAAGCAGGTGGGTGGGGACTTGACTCTGGAGGACTTGACCGGAGGCACTGGTGGGTCCCTGGATCCCTCCTCCCTCAGTGGCGGGTGGCAGCGGCCTCAGGACTCTTTCTGGGTCCCGCCAAACCACAGGACTCTGGGTCCTGGGTCTCGCACGATTTTGCACGCTGGGCCCCTAGTAGAAAAATAAGTTTCTCTTCTGTGTTTTAGGAATCTATTTTTTTTCTCTTTTTCCCCCACAGTTACAAAAAAATTTTTTGTGATGAAGACTTCTAAGATCTACTCTCTTAACAACTTCCAAATATGCAAT
>NW_005275402.1:0-399 GCF_000412655.1 Myotis brandtii | reverse complement strand
TAGAGCTTGGAAAGTGAAAATTTATTGGAAGAGAATGGGAGAGGACAGGTCAGAGATAACAATTAAAAATAAGAGAGATTTTAAAAAATGAGAGAGATGAAAAGAATCCCATGATATGAAGGAGGCCATTGAATGACTATGTGAGACACAAATTGTTCTGGCGACAGGAAGGTTGAAAACCTCTTCCCTAGAAGTCAGGTCCAGGGTTTGCCCTTGTCTTTGCCAGTTACAAAGAGGAGTCACTTAAATAAGTAATTTAATGAATCCAGACCTTAGTTTCTTAATTTATGTAATTAAATAATTTCTCTATATTATTTACAAGTGTCTTTCAACACTAATTTTCTTATTTCTATTAACAATATACACTGAGTGGCCAGATTATTATGACACCTGATGTTT
>NW_005275401.1:0-399 GCF_000412655.1 Myotis brandtii | reverse complement strand
TCTCCTTCTTTCCTCCCAGTTGCTCCTGATGCCTCAAAAGCCAGGTTAAAAGTCACCTCCACCCTCTGCAGAGCCTTCCCTGGAAACAGACACTCAATACCCCTCAGCACACTGTATTGTGCTTGGACTATTGCTCTTATCCCAGGGGACTGTAAGCTCCTGTCCACACATGTGTCTCCCAAATACTATGAACTCCTTAAAGGCAGCAACTGTCTTACTCATCTCCAGAGCCCCACTGACTTCTAGCACAACCCAGTTCAGAGCACAGCTCAAAAGATGCCTGATGGGGAAAAAATGAATGACAAATTAAATCGGCGACAGCTATTCGACCCTATATGACATGTGCCTACCGCTGCTCAGCTTTCAAAGCTTCCCCCCACTTTGGTCGACTTTTTTTTT
>NW_005275400.1:0-399 GCF_000412655.1 Myotis brandtii | reverse complement strand
GAATCGAACCCGGGACCCTTTGGTCCCCAGGCTGATGCTCTCAGATTGATGAACTTTATAGCATAAAAGAAAATCTCCCGAGAATATCCTCTCCGTGGGCTGATCGGCGTTTGATTGAGTTAAAGCACATTTATAATCAGAACTCAATGTGCACATGTGCGGCCGGCATCACTAGCTCTATGCACCTGGACCTGCGTGATGATCACCTGCTCCTTGTGATATTAAATGAGCCGAGGCTGATGCGGCTTCCCTGCAAGGCCTTGTCCCTGGGCTCGTGTCCCGCCTCCGGCTCCCACGGGCTCTGGCCGCCAGGGATAACGTCCCCTTCCCTGCAGGTAGAGCAAGTTGGCCAGTTGGCGCTGTTTATCCAGGCGGCTCTAGAGTATCACCAGCAGTCGG
>NW_005275399.1:0-399 GCF_000412655.1 Myotis brandtii | reverse complement strand
ATTTGACTCTAGCTGGGCTCAAGGCCCTGGTGCTTTCTGTTAAATCTTTCTGCCGCAGAAGGGAGCTGTCCACGGAAGGACTAGAACTCCCTGGGACTAGAGGAGAGCTGGTTGAGAGGAACAGAGCTTTTTAGCACACCAGTTTTTTCTTATTTAAAAAAAAATATCAATCTTCTGATAATACATTGTCTTGGAGTATTAAAAATTAAAATAAGAAATATTAAAATCCCCTTTATTCTCACTTAAAAGTAGGTTTTTGGCAGAAATTTGTTGAGCTCCCTTTGACTAACATGCTGTGGTTTCCTGGGAGGCTAGTGCCCATGGTGTTTTCAGCCATTCTCGGTAGCTCAGACTAAAAGACTTGAATCCTGGAGCTATATTTTCCCCTATCTCACCTTA
>NW_005275398.1:0-399 GCF_000412655.1 Myotis brandtii | reverse complement strand
AAAAAAATGGTACAAAAAGAGTATAAAAGACAGAGACATGAAGAAAAGTCTAACATTCAGGCCAAAGCAACCTTTGAAGAAATATGGTTGATACAGTTTTAAGACTTATGAAAAACATCAATCGACAGATTCATAAAGGTATAAGAATTCTAAAGAGATTAAACAAAAATAAAAACATATCTAAGCACATTATAACCAAAACTCCTGAAAAAAAAAATCTTAAAAATCAGCTAGAGGAACAAAATACATTAGCTTCAAATGAGCTACTAAATTAACAGCTAAATTCAAACAGAAATTATCTAAACCAGAAGACAAAAGGATAACTGCTGAAAAGCTTTTTTAAAAATCCAGTCTAGAATTATATATCCAAAGAAAATAAACTTTAAAGATAAAAAAATA
>NW_005275397.1:0-399 GCF_000412655.1 Myotis brandtii | reverse complement strand
TTTTTATGAGATATTTACATTCAAGTCTATGTAGGTCATTAACAAAAGTAATCATATTCAGTATACTGTTATATAAACTTCAATGCCAGTCACCTGGAACTTGTTGTTCACTGACTGTTAAAATGGCAAAAAGATGGTATTGCCATGATTGTTAATGAATGAATCTTAATACAATACTTAGTATGCTAAGTATTGAAAATGGGCTTAATTTATGAATGGCATTTATTATCTTGTTCTGTAAGTAATAGGTTATATATTAAAATGTTACTAGGTAAAATTATTAGAAACCAACCCATGTAGTCTTACTACATATTTACTTATGAGAACCAAAAAGAACTATTATAAATGGTGTAAACTTATATATTGAAAACATAGATATATTCAATGTCTTTCATTAAC
>NW_005275396.1:0-399 GCF_000412655.1 Myotis brandtii | reverse complement strand
GGGAAGGCACTGGGGCCGGGAGGCACTTGCTCCCGAGGGAAGCTGACTTCATGCTCCGGGGACAGTGGCCTGAGCACACGGTGCACAGCCCGAGCCCGTGGCCATGCGGAGCAGGGGTGGCAGGTGCGGAGGACAGTTTGGGAGGAAGAGTGGGGCTTGGGGAGGGGCCGCAGCGGCCCCCCACTTACTGCCTCCGGAGCCAGTGAGCATTCCTGAGACAATACGTGTTCTTTCCAGCTCATCCAAAAATAAATGCAGCTCTCCGGCCGGCTGTGGGGATTAGCTCTGGCTGGGGGATGGCTGGACCAACAAGGGCTCCTCCTGGTCCCCCAAAGCCGGCTAATAATACACGGATAAGTCATCTGACCCGGTGATCCCGGGAGGAATCCCACACCAGCA
>NW_005275395.1:0-399 GCF_000412655.1 Myotis brandtii | reverse complement strand
TAAAGTTTTTTTTCTTAATTTGTCTTACCGGTTTAGTCTTCCATGTAAATTTTAGAGCAGTTTTTTTAATTCACAATATTCCAGTAAAAATCTCTTATTTTTTAATAAAATTATTTAGGAAGAACTAATTAGCTTCTTAGCATATTTAATCTCATTCAGAAAGAGTTATTCTCTCCATTTACTCAGGCTTTCTTTTATATCTTTTAGTAACAGTGTGTAGTTTTCTTCATATAGGGTTGAACATTTTTGGTAAGGATTGCTTTGTGTATTTGTATTTTTATTGATATTACAAAGTTTTTCCTTTAAAAATTACTTATATAGCTGGAAATAGGAAAGCTACTTTTGTGCATTTGCACTATTTCTAGCCTATCGTTCAGTTGTTTCTCTTTTTTTAAGTAT
>NW_005275394.1:0-399 GCF_000412655.1 Myotis brandtii | reverse complement strand
AATATCTGGTAGTAAAGACAGGAATTGATATATTTTTAAATTTCAGTGGTTTTATTTTGAAACTATTTTAGATTTAGAGAAGAGTTGCAACGATAAGCCAGTTTTGTATAACTGCTTACATAAGTATGCTACATATATGGAAACCACAAATTAAAAATTATTCAATTTTATTAATTAAATTAGACACTTTATTCGGATTGCACCAGTTTTTTTACTAATGTCCTTTTTTTGTTGTTGTTCCAGGATCCAATTGCTTTTAGTCCTCTTCTTTCCTTGGCCTTCTCTAATCTTTGATGTGTATCTCAGTCTTTTGTTTTTTAGTACCTAGACATTTTTTTTTGAAGACTTCTGGTTAAAATGCATATCTATCTGTAGAAGATCCATCAATTTGGATTTGTC
>NW_005275393.1:0-399 GCF_000412655.1 Myotis brandtii | reverse complement strand
ATGTACAGAGAATGTGATCCAGTAGTTCATAAAAGAAGAAAAATAAATGGCTAGTATAAATATGAAAATCACTGTGGAGGGGACGAGGGGGTCAAAGCACTTTCAAAACAAAACGAATGAATGTGTGAAAGGAAACACTCCTTCTGGAGGTCAGCTTGCCGATGAATTTATCAGAAGCCATGCACTCTTTGTCCCAGTCATTCCACTTTAAGGGTTCCGGGTAAATAGTTCTTTTATTCTAAGGAAATAACAGAGAGGCACAGAAAATTTTAAATAAAAGAATCTGCACCAAAATATGCACATCAGTTTTCTGTTATTTGCTTCCTTTGTTTATTCTTAATTTTCTTTATAATTCTGTTCTTGTTTACTTTTTATATTGAACAAGCAAAAGTATCACTT
>NW_005275392.1:0-398 GCF_000412655.1 Myotis brandtii | reverse complement strand
CCCCCGCGGGCAGTTCTGCGGGAGTCAGAGGCCCTGGGGAAGGCGAGCCTCCAGGCAAAGGGCTTCCTCGCCCTGCACCTGAGCTCCCGCCGCTGCTGCCCAAAGCTCCCGGCAGCCAGGCCGAGACCAGGTCACAGGCTCCCCGCACAGCCGCATAGGGGTGGGGGTGCGGGGGAGAGCGCAGGGGTGAGGGGCGGAGGTCACCAGCGCCCCATGAGGACGCAAAAACAGCCCCCTCCCTGGGCTGGATTGTTAGCCAGGCCCGTGCATGTCAAAGGTCAGGGCAGCCCCCAAACCCCGGGTTCCCGTTAAGGATCGGAAGGTGATGAAGGTGAGGACAGCCAACCTTCATTAGCCCCTTCCTCTACACCGGGCACATTGTTACCCACTTCACAGAC
>NW_005275391.1:0-398 GCF_000412655.1 Myotis brandtii | reverse complement strand
CAAGGGAAGGAGGAGGCAGGGAGGCAGGGAACCTGATCATGCCTGATCCATGGCCAGGCCTAGGGACCCTACCTCTACACGAATTTCATGCATTGGGCCTCCTAGTCAAATATAAAAAGACTAGAACAAAAACTCTCCCTCCCACCCTCCTTCCCTATTCATTTATTTCCTCTCCCTCAATCCCCCTAAAAATATCTGTACATATTGCTAAATATACATAGGGCAGGCCATAAATAGGAACAACAAACAAATAAAATCATGCTAATAATATTTTATTGTTAACTTAGGATACTAATACCTCTTTTCCCACCCCCTAAACAGGCATCAGAATAATGCACAGCCATGTTGTTGTTTTTTAATGTAGGTAATCTATTTGTAAGAATTTTAATCAAGAGGTA
>NW_005275390.1:0-398 GCF_000412655.1 Myotis brandtii | reverse complement strand
CACGAATTTTGTGCACCGGGCCTCTAGTAGTAAATAATTGAGCAGGATGCAATTCTGTTTTTTTCTGAGCCCAAACAGGAAGAGCTACAGCAGGGAGTGGATGGGCCCAGGGAAGATAGAGGTCTGTGGTTCACTATACCTGAATGAATCAGGTTTGCCATGGGACCTCCCAGTTTGTTCAATTTCTCCCCATGATATTCTCCACAGTGGTCTCTCCATGGCACCTCATCTCTCAAGTAGCATTAACAAAGTCACTCATATTTATAACATTAGGGATGCAAAAAGCACTTGTCTTACTCCCTTAAAAATCCAAGCATAGAAAAACTTGGTGCAAATAAATGGAGCAGAAAAAATGTCTTGGTTCAAATGACAAGATGATCTTTACACCTGTCCATGCA
>NW_005275389.1:0-398 GCF_000412655.1 Myotis brandtii | reverse complement strand
CTTGTCTTCTCTTATCTTGCCAAATATCTTGCAGTAGTTCTGTATCCTATTGCCCTATTTTACATTTTTATACCATTTATTGATGACAAAGTTACATGTTCTATTTGTATAGGCATTTAGTATTGGTTTTCTTCTCTATATAATGAACTTGAGGACTTGGATTTCTCTTTTATAGAGAAGGGCTGCCTCATAGTAGGTGGTTCATAAAATGTTGTATGAATGTATAAGTTCTTGGTAAATGTTAGTTTTATAATATATTCTAAAAGAAGCTATTACTTTTCTCCTATAATTAAATATAATAGTTGTCATTTTCCTGGTTGTTAGAAAAAAGTGTTAATATATATAAAAGTACTACTCTAGTTCTTAGCACATGGTAAGTAATTAGGCAATAACTTTTT
>NW_005275388.1:0-398 GCF_000412655.1 Myotis brandtii | reverse complement strand
GGAAATGTGCTGCTGTCCCTTTAAGGACGGGAGGGACACCGGGGCTTCTTGGAGCAGCTGCCCGTGGGGAAGGTGTTTCTGTGTCTATGGCTTTGGCCTCTGGCAGCTCCCATTCGGTAAAGGCCGCTGGACAATGACTTCCGATACAGAGGGCGGGCATGACCTTGGCTGACCGTTTACTCAGGGACCAGCGGGGCCAGGCTGCCCGCTGTCCTTTCGGGACGCTCGGCGTGGATTCTGGTCAATAGCCTGTTTTAGGAAACGCCGAAGCCAGATTTTAAAACAAGAGGAGATCTGCCGTCCCCTGGGCACGCACGGCGACCGGACGCCGGGGGTAAAGGCCGCAGTTCGAGGCCTCTCCGACGGGTCTGTCTCCAGCAAGGGCTCTCTCCACCCCC
>NW_005275387.1:0-398 GCF_000412655.1 Myotis brandtii | reverse complement strand
CCTGGCCCGATCCATGCTGGCCATCAGTGGCCACCTGGACAGCGATGATGATAGGTAGGTGGGCTCCGCCTCTGAACCCCGTACCTCGGGTAGCCACGCAAAACTGCCTGGTAGGTGTCCTTCGCCCACGTTAAACTTGGAGGGGACGTCTTAAACAGAGAAACCTGGCCTGGGCATGACACACTGGGCAAAGTTGATTTGGGACCCACTCCCTCTCTGGAGAGAGCTGGGTGGCACTCTAGGTTTAGGATTGTTAATCGTAGTACTTGTTTAGAGTTTGAAGGGAGTCATTGTCAAATTCCAGAGCTCTTGCAGATTTAGTGATCATCTGGCCAACCCCAAGAACTTACTAGCAAATGTGCTGGAGGTGAGAATAGGGAGTCAGTCTCCTCCCAGTC
>NW_005275386.1:0-398 GCF_000412655.1 Myotis brandtii | reverse complement strand
CCGTCTCCCTTCCCACCTCACTGGCCTTTCAGTCCTCACAGGCCGCACTCCTGGCCTCTGCTGTCCCCTCTGCCTGGAATGGCCATGACCTGCTCCACCAGCTCTGCTGCAGTCAGCCCATCGGCACTCCCTGTGGAAGCCTGAGGGGGTCAGCTCCCCTGTGACACACTCTCACGGCACCGTGTGCCTCCTGTTCTTGGCACCTGATACAATTATAGCTTTACTCCTATTGGCCTAATTCTGTGATTAGTGTTAGTTTTTCTCTCTGGACCTGGTAAGCTCTCGATGGTTTTTGAATGGATCTTTCCCCTCCCCATCATGTTCCCAGCTCTGACGCAGGGATTGGCTCCCTGTGGGGACTCTAGTGCAATGTGAGTGTCCAGGAAGCAGGAGGAGGG
>NW_005275385.1:0-398 GCF_000412655.1 Myotis brandtii | reverse complement strand
CTCTTCCTCACGCCCATCACCCAATTCTATCCTCACAACAGCCAGAGACGCGGCTTTTATCCTCGCCACCTCCATTTACAGACCAGAGACCCGAAGCCCCGGCGCTGCCTGGACAGGCTGAGAGCCGGCCCCTGGCACAGGCCATCGGCCCCAGCCAGCCCCCCCGGAGACAGAGACTCCGCTTCTGGAAGCCGAAGCCGCGGCTACTCCTCAACTCCTGACCCCCTCTGGTTTCTTTGCGGGAGAGCTCCCCAGGCCTGTCTGGCAGCCGGAATGGCCTCCACAGCCAAGGTTCAGGTCTTGTGCCATTTGCTGCCCCCTCTGGGCCTGGAACCGCGAAGGGGTGAGATTCCACTAGAAATACCTGCCTACAACCCAGTCACTCACTGCTCTCTGCC
>NW_005275384.1:0-398 GCF_000412655.1 Myotis brandtii | reverse complement strand
CTCTTTATTATATAAGATAATACATGGTATTTAAAGCAATGGAACTGGATGCAGCCATGCAGAAGTTACAACTTAAACAGATTTTTTAAATTACATATCTTGATTTTATGTGAAAAAAACTGAGACTTGTGGGGAAAACAACAGAGATTTGGGAAACAAATTTAATCCTAGATCACTAATCGCTTTGGAATCTAAGCTGGAACCAGAACCCAGGCATCTGATACCCTGACTAAAGTTCTAACTCCTCTTTAAGACAACACTTTGAAGTGAAAATACTGACTTTTTATGCCCACAATATATTTATGCTAAGTTCACAGCACTTCTGTGTCCCAGAAGCAGCAGCTTTTATCTGTTAGCACAAGTGAAAGAAGTATAGGTAGACCTCTTTTTTTAAAAAA
>NW_005275383.1:0-398 GCF_000412655.1 Myotis brandtii | reverse complement strand
TCAAAATTTCAGCAGTGTTTTTTGAAGAAATGGAAAAGATGGCCTCATATCTATATGGAGTTTTAAGGGGACACGGATAATAAAAGAATAGAGTTGGAGCATTCATACTTCCTGATTTCAAAACTTATTGCAAAGCTACAGTAATCAAAACAGCATGGTATTGGCATAAGGATAGACATAAAGACCTGTGGGATTTAATTGAGATTTCAGAAATAAACCCATACATATATGGCCAATTGATTTTTGTAGTAAAATACATATCACACAGACTTTATCATCTTAACCATTTTTAAGTATATAGTTCAGTGACATTACATACATTCACATTGTGCAACCATCACCACCATTCACCTTCAGAACTCTTTTAATCTTGCAATTTTTTTCTAAAATATGTTTTT
>NW_005275382.1:0-398 GCF_000412655.1 Myotis brandtii | reverse complement strand
ATATATATACATATCCTCAAACTGAGCCAAAACGACAGTGGAAGATGGAAAACATTGTGCATGAAAATGTTCTTACTCTGACAGAGTTAAGTATCATTAAAAGATAAATACCATATTATCTCACTTATATGTGGAATCCAATGGACAAATTTAACTGACACAAAACAGAACCGGAGGGAAGGGGTGGGAGTAGGGACCTGGCCAACGGACGTCGACAACAGAATGGTGAAGGCCAGGGGAGGGGAGGGGAGGTGTGGGCTGAGTAGTGGTGGGCAAAGAGGGGTAAGATGGGGGACATCTGCAATACTGCCAAAACAATAAATAAATAAGCACTATGCATGACTCACAAGCCAGACATTTCATGAACTGCCAGCTGACAAGCACTCTTGGCAATCCAC
>NW_005275381.1:0-398 GCF_000412655.1 Myotis brandtii | reverse complement strand
CATCTCTGAGTTCAGCCAGTTTTAATATCTAAATTTTAAACATTTCAATGTGTTCCAGATAGGTTGTTTAGTTTGAAAAACTATGCTCAATAAATTATTTCAAATGTAAAGGAAGAGAATACATGTTTGTTAACAGAAATCAGTTTTTTTCCTGTTTCTGCTAGATATACAGCGAATACATTTTTAAAGAATATTAGTATGAGGGGATGCCAAATTCGTAGCCTATTCAGATTGCCCATAGACCTTAATCTGTCCCTTCTCCATAGCACTGTCCTAAAAAGGCCAGCATAGTGTCTCAAATGCGGTACATATTTTAATGAATGCGTGTTGAATCAGATTTAATCTTAAATTATGTTCAAAGTAAATTCATAGACATTGCCTCTGCCCTTTGGTGACAA
>NW_005275380.1:0-398 GCF_000412655.1 Myotis brandtii | reverse complement strand
TTTGTTCAGAGTTAACTAAGACAAGTTTAACTATTACCTTCCCATGTAAATGACTAATGCATTAATACCCAGCTTTGGTTCTCCTTATTTATACCTCCCTCTTCTTAAACTGAGATCCATATCTGTTTAAAAAAATGTGAACACTAGGAAGACTTTACTCAATGATGACTAACGGGATTTTCTTTGCTGAGTCTAACCTTGAAAAACATTGATAATTAAATTCCACAAGCAAAATTAATTGTATCTACTAGTAGTTACAGATTTTTCCTTATCAAACTTTTGAACAAAACTACTTCAAGTATAAGGTACTAGCTAGAAATCCAATCAGAAAGTTAGTGCTAGTTTACCTCTGCATGTTCATAACCCATATAAGTAATCTATAGTCACATTTAAAAATA
>NW_005275379.1:0-398 GCF_000412655.1 Myotis brandtii | reverse complement strand
TTACAGTACCATGGGTAGAAGACAGGCAGCAGTCTACATTTATGACTAAAAGATGGTACATTTACTAGTAACATCTTAAGTATAACCATAGGTTTGTTGAATTTATGTCCCTGGTGTCATGAAATGTGAGCTTGGACCTCATTATCTTAGCTTCTAGCTACACTCAAACACAATGCCTATGCAAAAGCTTGGCTCAATAATGATTTCTTGTTTGATAGATGCAACTTAAAATAATAATGAATTTGAATTAGCAATACCTAGCAATATTGTCTGTTCACACACTTAGCACACCTATTTGGAGGTCTTCTGCAGGTATTGATTCAGAAAACTTCCTGTAGGTATTGCTTATTCCTTTCTTTTCACTCATCTCTTGAAAGTTTCAACTTGGAATTTTGAAC
>NW_005275378.1:0-398 GCF_000412655.1 Myotis brandtii | reverse complement strand
CAAGGCAGAGGCTGATCCGGCTGGCAGAAGGCTGGCGGAGTCATTGGAATTGCGGAGCCCAGAATGGGGCCACCTTGGTCAAGCTCCTCAGGGAACCAGGGCAGACAGGGTGTCTTCCCACGGCCTTACCTTTCCAACTCAGGGTTTCTGGGCAGTTCCAATCACTTTCCAAGAGGACATGCCCCAGCAGGGGGAGGGATGGAATTCAGTTATTTGGAGAATCCAGTCTGACGGAACACCTAGTTGGGGGTCATTTGAAGCAGCCACATCAACAGAAGCAGCTCCCTTTTCCTGGCTTCCAGGGTGGAGATTGGGGTTTCTCCCCTCCTCTGCTTCCCCTCTAACCCCCTAAACACACACACTGGTTTGTCTCAGTCTTGAATCCTTTGTGTATGTTG
>NW_005275377.1:0-398 GCF_000412655.1 Myotis brandtii | reverse complement strand
GTGCCTACAGCCAGGTTTATAACTAATATGTGTGAAAAACTGATAGCACTGTGGGGAGATGTTATCCATGGTGGGAAATCTCAATTATTGATAGGTCAAAAGGACAAAAATATTAGTAAAGACACAGAAAACTAGAAAGAATATAAACCTCAATGGAATGAAATTCCTAAGAAACTTGCACAGACAGAAAGAATATGCATTTCTCTCAAGCACGATTTTTTTAATTGCCACATGCTAGTTTATAAGAACGTCTCAATTTCGAAGGATTTATATCACAAAGAAAAATAAGATAGTAAATAACAGTGACTAAAAGGTAAATTAAAAATCTCCATATGTTCGGGAAATCTAAGATACTTCTAAATAATGGCTAAAAAGAAGACACAACAGAAATAAAAAAA
>NW_005275376.1:0-398 GCF_000412655.1 Myotis brandtii | reverse complement strand
TCTGTAAAAAATCAATAAAATATATTTTTTAAATAAAGTAGGCCAAATGGAAATGCCCACCTGATCTGTCTCAAAAGTGATGCACTTTGAGGCTGACCTGAAATTGCTCTTGAGCCTCTCTGTTTTCAGCTCTGGGCAAATCAAGGAATGACACTACCCCTTTACTAGTGAATCAGCCTGGACAAACTGCTTACACTCTGCACATCCACTTTTTTAAAAAGTTAATCTATCTATAATAACAAAAGCATAATATGCTAATAAGACCAGACGTCCTTCTGGACATCCTTCCGGAGAAGCCGGGGCTGCGAGGGAAGCCCAGGTCCCAAATGCTTGCCAGTGGCCAGAGGGAAGCTCAGGTCCTAGGTGCCAGAGGGAAGCCGGTGCCAGCAGCCAGGGGA
>NW_005275375.1:0-398 GCF_000412655.1 Myotis brandtii | reverse complement strand
CACTTGTAAATCCCAAATCCTCAGGAACCAACCTTTTATTTGGAACTTGGGTACAGCTCCAAGAAATAAGAGAGGATTTTAAATCCGCCCTAAACAGTCCCTGGCTCTCTGAAGTTGGGCCAGGAATGCCAAGTCCCAACCTTGCATCATTTTCTTCCCACAAGCTCTCAGCCTGGACACCCCACAGACCTTGTGCTTATCATCATCACCAGAATCCTCCCTGCCACAGCCACCTCCTGTCCCGAAGGCATCCTTCAGTGGCATTTCTTCATGTGCAAATACTAGTGATAAATTAAGTGAATGTGTTGCCACTGTATACATTGGCGCTGATCCGTTTTCCATCACAATGAGGTCCTTCCCAACTCTAACTCTAACCAGGACAGTTAGGCCATCCCAGC
>NW_005275374.1:0-398 GCF_000412655.1 Myotis brandtii | reverse complement strand
AACAATGAATGAACCATAATGTATATGTTGGAAGTGGCTCAGGCGCTCCTGTCACTCTATTCTTGGACCTCCAGGCTGGGATGGGGGGTTATGTTCCAGTTGGGGCTTTAGTCCCTTTCTCTCAAGGGGAGGCTTCGGCCAGATTTAGCTGTGAGGGGCCCTCAGGGTGACATGCGGTGGCGACATGGACCTGAGCCCCCACTGTTCTCTACTAGGGGGCAAACAGCCCTCGGGGTACCAGGTGATCCTGGGGCCCCAGCAGCCCTCCCACCTCCTGGAGCTCCCGGGCGGCCAGCACAGCACAGACTTCTACGTGGAGGGCCTCACTTTCCCAGACGCCAACTTCCCGGGCCTCATTTTCCTCACCATCTCCCTGCTCAGCACAGCCAACCCGGTAG
>NW_005275373.1:0-398 GCF_000412655.1 Myotis brandtii | reverse complement strand
AAATGAGGGCAAAATCAATGCATTTTCAGATAAAAGCTGAGAGGAATTCTTACCAGCAGACTCACAGAACAAAAAATGTTAATAGAAATTCTTCAGGCTGAAAGAAAATGACATCAGATGGAAACTTGGATCTGCATGAGAAATTAAGTGCACCAGAAATATAAAAGACTTTAACATTTTAAAATTTGATTTCTTTAAAAGATAATTGACTGTTTAAACACAATAGTAGTATATTGTGGCTGAATTTCTTTTAAGGGGAAAAAAGAGTTAAACAGATGAGACTAATGGGAGACAATAGGCAAGTTGGTAGACGTCAGTCCAGTTGCATCAATAATTCATGAAAAGTAAATGGACTGCACACTCCAACTAAAAGGCAAATACTGTCAGGTTGGGTAAAA
>NW_005275372.1:0-398 GCF_000412655.1 Myotis brandtii | reverse complement strand
CTTTGCTGCAGGGAATTTTCTTTCCTTCATTCATTAATTAGCTCAGTCAGGTAGTGCCTGCTCACCTGCAAGGCATTGTCTTAGACACAGGAATGCAGAGAGTCAATCATACTAGACAAATCCCACGGAGCTTATGGCTAGTAGGGGAGATATAATAAAAGTTAATGATATACTATGAAACTGAAGTTCTGTGTGGAATAATCAAACAGTAATGTTACGGAGGGTGCATGGGGAGGTAGGGAGGAGGAAGCCACATCAAATGAGACAGTCAGGGTGGGCTTCTTGGAAGAGCTGATCTGTGAATAGAAGCAGGAATGGGAAGAAGCCTCCGGCATGGAATTACTAAAGATTCTTCCGGCAGAGGCAGCCATGATTGGAGGGTCAGCATGAAGTCCTTC
>NW_005275371.1:0-398 GCF_000412655.1 Myotis brandtii | reverse complement strand
TTGGACCTTTGTTCTGCTGGGGTCTAGAAAATGACCAGAATTGAGGACCTCTGAGAGCGTCTAGTGACAAGCTTGGGTTTGCGTTTCCAACATGGCTCAGCTCTCCTGGCTTCCCTTGAAACCCTTCGCTAGCTTCCCCTGAACAAACAATGACCAATAACCCTCCGTGGGATGGGGTGTAAGATCGTTCGAAACCAAACTTTCTCACTTCTGGGCCCGGCTTCATGCCCAATGAACTTACTTCCATTGTGTGTATGCACCAAAGCTTTTACCAAATTCCCCTACTTGTTAAACACATTATTGTTATTCCAGAAAGAAGAAATGGGAAGAATCTTTCATCACGTAAAAGAAACTTCAGTGCTTCACCCCATCTCCCCAAGAGGCTGTGTTATTAGTAC
>NW_005275370.1:0-398 GCF_000412655.1 Myotis brandtii | reverse complement strand
AAAAAAAAAAAAAGGAGAAGAAGGTAGGCGAGAGCGAGAGCGCTCTCTCACACTGCTTCAGGCGGCTTCCTAGTTGCCATCTGCTGTGCTGGGGAGGGCGTGTTTATTAAACTGTATCTGTTTTAGCCTTTGAGCGCTATTGTACAAAACACACTTTGGGTAGATCCACAGCTTGTGCTGATGAGAAAGAATGAATTTCCTGATCTGGAGTTTTACAGGGGATCCTTCATTCTCCCATCCTCTGGCTCTACATTCAAGTCCAATCGTCAGAGTAATCAGATGCTATCCAGTAAACTTTCATAGTTTCAGTTTAATCCTACACCATAGGATTGAGGCCATGAATAGAAATATTAATTTTCACAATTAGTCTTCAGGAAAAACACTCTATTTTAGTTCAA
>NW_005275369.1:0-398 GCF_000412655.1 Myotis brandtii | reverse complement strand
TTCATGTACCAGTTGTCCATTTGTATATCTTCTTTGGAAAAATATCTAGTGAAGTTCTTTAGGTATTTTCTTTCTTTCAGATCTCACAAACTGTCAACAAATCCTGTTGGCTCTACTTTAAAACTTTATCCTGTGTTTGACCACATTTCACCTTCACATCCTGGTTCGGCCACCATCATCTCTTACCTGGATTCTGCAGTAGCCTCCTAATTATTCTTTCTTGCTGTCCTTCAGCCCATTCCCTGCACAGCAGCCAGAGTGACCCTGCTAAAACTAAGACTCACCAGGTCACCCCTCAGCTCGAAACCCTCCTATGACATCACACAGAGAAAGGCCAAGTCCTATCTAAGCCCTACAAGACCTACCTGGTCTGTGTTCCAGCTCAGTCTCTGACCTCA
>NW_005275368.1:0-398 GCF_000412655.1 Myotis brandtii | reverse complement strand
GGGCAGCCCATTATTGGGTCCCCCTCCCCTTGTGGGGGGTCTGAATCTGCTTAATAAGTTTTGCACACTTTTGCTTAAATCTTCTGGTCGGTGGAGCACGCATCTTGTGACATGACCCCAGGGGAAACACCTCGGCTCACCATTCAGGTTATCAAAAACATGCCCCCTTTTTAATTGGCCAAGCCTAACATTACTAATTAATACACTTAGGTAATTTCATATACTTGTGATATACATTAAAATTAGTTCAAGGAGTTTGGTGGGAAACCTGACTCTTGTCAAAAGAAACAACCTAACATTCAGCAATATAAGAATAGTTTACTCAATTAAATAATTTAATAAATTTTAAGTTAAATAAATGATGATATCTATCTATCTATCTATCTATCTATCTATCT
>NW_005275367.1:0-398 GCF_000412655.1 Myotis brandtii | reverse complement strand
TGTTGAACTACAAGACAAAGGATGCAAGAGGTAAGAGGAAGGAGGGCCTTCCAGGTAACTGCAGAAAGAATACTGTCCCCTGAGTGACACCTTCTCCTAGCGGTCTCCCTGGGGGATATTAGGGTGGTATTTGTATTGTGCTGGAAGTGCTGTTGTGCAGTCTCTCTAAATGACAGGACTGCATGACATTTCTGAAGGATCGTTTTATTCATAACATAGCTGCCTAAACAAAGCAAACCTCTCTTCCTGGTGAGGTACCTTGGGCTAACGAGAAGTTTCCAATGAAACTCTCGTTGGCAGATGCTGGCACAGCGCGAAGACTGAGTAGCTGACAGAGCTGGCTGACCATGCTGGGACCCATTTACTGGTTGCTGGATGCACCCCTCCCCTTCATTTTC
>NW_005275366.1:0-398 GCF_000412655.1 Myotis brandtii | reverse complement strand
GGTTTCTAAGTCAGGTGTCAGTGTCTCAGGGACTGCTGAAAACTTGCTTCTGAAATTATTTCCTGGACTCTTGAGATTAAGTGCATCAGTGTAAAGTAGTGATAATAAACATTTTTGTAGTAGCCTTTCACAGCAGCACAGATCAAAGTTATATTTTATTCATAACTGGGTTAATTACCATGGTATCAGTTTCATCCCCAGACTGACCAACTGTGTCACTCCTCAGCTCAGATCCAGGAAATTCTTTGGGAATAACTTCTAGAAATTTCTGATTGACTCCCCTCTAAGTCCACTGGTCTTGACCAAAATTTACGTGTTCCTAGCTTAACGTGTTAACCTTTTTAGAGGCAGGTTAGGAAATAATAGCCTAAGGCAGTGGTTCTCAACCTTCCTAATGC
>NW_005275365.1:0-398 GCF_000412655.1 Myotis brandtii | reverse complement strand
CTCCTGGAAAAGAAAAAGTACAGAAAGATGTACTCCTTTACACTTGAACCTCGAACAATTGAGGATTTTGAGTCCGTTAATGAATACCTTCAGACGTCTGCAGCATCTGTGTTTACAAGCAAGTCATTCTGTTCCTTGCAAACCCCAAATGGGGTTCACTGTTTAGTGGGCTTCACCCTCACCTTTAGAAAATTCAATTATAAGGACAATATGGATCTGGTGGAGTTTAAGACAGTGAATGAAGAAGAAATAGAAGAAGAGCTGAAAAATATATTTAATATTTCCTTGGAGAGAAAGCTTGTGCCCAAACACGGTGATAAATTTTTTACCATTTAGAGTAAGGAGTAGAAATGGTCTTCAGTATTATTTCAGGTACTGAAACTTCTTACCATAAAAAA
>NW_005275364.1:0-398 GCF_000412655.1 Myotis brandtii | reverse complement strand
TGTGTGTGTGTGTGTGTGTGTGTGTGTATTGGGGGCAAGGGAGAGTGAGAACAAGAGCACATGTGGAATTTCACTTTGGAAATGAGAGAACATAATTTTCTTCCAAAGCAGGAAAAAGAGAGAATACAAGTGAGGATATAAAGATTTTAATGAAGAGCAGAAACCAAGTAAGTGGTTCAGAATCCAATGGCTTTTGTATTCTCAGTTCAACTAGTAGAGAAATATAGAAGACTGTTCAGCAACTGTGATCAAAGGGATAGGGATGATATAAGAATTGATTACAAAATAGTCACAGGAAGTTAAGTAAAGCATAGAAAACATAGCCCATAATATTGCAATAACTATGCATGATGCCAGGTGGGTACTGGAAATATCAAGGGGAACACTATGTAAAGTAT
>NW_005275363.1:0-398 GCF_000412655.1 Myotis brandtii | reverse complement strand
CTGCTAACAGTGTCTGCCTCCATCCCTATCTTCTGCTTGCCTTTCTGGTGCTTTCTCTGCACACCCCCTGTCTGCTTCCAGGATAGAGGGGAAGAGATGGCTTTAATGCTCTAATACATTACTTTCACCCCTCTGGCTCTTGACGCCCCATCCTGTGCCTGTAGCCAGAGCTGCAATCCTAACCCCAATAATATGCTAGTTAAGATGAATTATCCAAGACTTGCATCTCAAACTCATGAAGTGAATACCCTACAAGTCCTTCAGAGGTAGCCTGACACGGAAGTGGGAAGCAAGCTAGGAAGATGGCATTCACTTTGACTCTAATTCTATTGATTGACATTTTGTATTTCAGACTCAATGGTTACATAGACTTTGTACTTTAAATGAAATTCATCTCA
>NW_005275362.1:0-398 GCF_000412655.1 Myotis brandtii | reverse complement strand
TTTTATTTGTTGATATATACATAATTTAGAATAGAAAGATGTTAAATAAAACTTTTAAACAAATATAATGATTATTATGGATTACTGATAATCAGCTACACATGGATAAATGCTATATATTTTCATTATATATTTAAAATTAGAGTACTTGAAACATGAATACTACTTCAATATAAAAACAATATGGTTGAAAATGAGTTTTCATTAGCAAAAATTTTCATAACTGGCAGGCTCTTAGTTGGAAATATTTTAGTAGTAAAAAGGGCATATGTCTGTGATGTGTATATAACTATGAGAAAATTCTTGACTGAAAGAGGTCTTCCTTGGGACTGAAGGGAGATATACATTTAGAAGCAAAGACAGACTCCACTGGACAATTTCCACCACCAAACGATAGA
>NW_005275361.1:0-398 GCF_000412655.1 Myotis brandtii | reverse complement strand
TTTTCTCACTCTCTTTGCTGATCCTTCTCTTCTTTTGGTTTCTATTTCTGTTGGAGTTGCCCAGGGCTAAGTCTTTGAACCTCATTTTTTGGTTGTTCTCATTTAACCTGATGGCTTCAAGTGCAATCTATATGCTGCCAACTCCTAAATGTATATTTCCAACCAAGTCCTCTTTCCTGAACTATAGATTCATATGTCCAACTGCCTACTCAATATCTTCACTTGGATGTCAAATTGTGACCTCTTAACTTTAAGACTTGACTCCTGCTTTTCCCCTCTAACTTAATCCACCCTCAGTCTCCCTCGTCTCAGTTGATGGTAACTCTAATCTTTCAATTGCTTATGCCACAAATCTTGGAGTCCTCCTTGACAATTCTCTTCCTCTCTCTCATACACTG
>NW_005275360.1:0-398 GCF_000412655.1 Myotis brandtii | reverse complement strand
CTCTCTGGACTCCCTGCCACAGCCTCCCTCTGTGCCCCAGAGGCTGCCCACCAGGGTGTCCCCTGACTCCGTGTTAGTCATGGCTGGTGAAGGGCTTGTCAGAAAAGTTTCTTGGAGCATATCAGACCTGGGTTCCAATTCTGATTCCCTCCCTCAATTGCTATCTTTGAGCAAATCACTTAACATCTGCCAGTTTCTGTTTCATTGTTAAGTGTAAATAATTATCTTAACTTGCTATAAGCATTTATGGAGATACTAAGAGCATGAGTTCTGGGATGAGATTGCTAACGACAGAGGTGAGGAGGCAGCAGAATGCACATATAATCTAACAATTATCATCTTGGGTCAGATCTCTCTCAATTTAAAAGGTGACAGATGTAGACAAAACTTCTTTGGAA
>NW_005275359.1:0-398 GCF_000412655.1 Myotis brandtii | reverse complement strand
TTGAGCTATGCCAGCCAGGCCTGAGGTAATGAGGTCCCTGGAGTAACAGTTTATCCACAGACACAAGAACATATTTGGCAACTGCAGACGTGAATTGCAGGTGGATGTGAAGTCTTGTTAGTCACAATTGTCCTTATTTTATATAATAAGGAATGTTCTGTCTTATTAAGGGGAAGTGAAGTGACAAGAGGGAAATACAGGTTGGGAGTATTGCAAGGCGGGTGAGTTTACCGAAAAAGAGATGTTCAAGTCTGCAAACACTGCATGTGTGCAACTTTACAAAAAGATTTTCCAAAGGGCTCCAAACAAAGGGAAATACTTGTCTAAGTTACTAAGGGCATCACAATGCTGTTATCATAAGCTCCTCCTAAAACCAGACAGGGGAACTCCAATGGGCC
>NW_005275358.1:0-398 GCF_000412655.1 Myotis brandtii | reverse complement strand
TTAACCACTGAGCAACACCAGCCAGGGTCCCTGTAGGGCTGGGCCTATTCTCCAGGTCATGTGGGTTAATTCACTGAAGGCCCTGGGATTTATGAGGTAAGCCATAATAACAGCTCTTCTATAGATAGGAACACAGGGGCTCTTAGGGATGAGAGAACTTAGGCAACCTGCTCATAGCTGCACAGCCAGGGAGCATGGGGAGGCTGAAAAATATCTGTGTCTCTTCATAGGCACTTGGCTGAACAGGATTCTTATTTGTTCTTCAGGCGAGAAAACCGTGGTAGAGAATGGCAAGACAATTTACTCAAGGTTTCTCAACTCCTGAGTTGGCCATTCTCACCTTGAATTTGACTTCCAACATGTTTCTGTTTCTAAAATTGGCTTAAATTTGAAGTTGC
>NW_005275357.1:0-398 GCF_000412655.1 Myotis brandtii | reverse complement strand
ACGCTCTATCCACTGAGCCAAACCAGCTAGGACCCTCCTAAACATTTTTCAATCAACTTCTCTCTCTCGCCAAGGAAATGGCAGACACTCGTACCAGTAGACTTTCTGTTGCCAGGTCTCTTTCTCAACAGAGGAGCTGGCACCAGGAGGTCCTACCTTTTTAGAAGTGCCAAGTTCAGCTGACTTCTCCGAAACTTCTGAAGACGACACAGCTTCAGGTTGCTGGCTACCTATTTTCTCTGTTGGTTTATCCCTTTCATTGCAGCTTTCAGATTCATCACTAATGGGCTTGAGTTTTCTTCCTCGCTATGCCAAGAAAACAGCATTACTGCTTTAGAAAATACAAATGCTTATCACTCTTATCGTAACAGTAGCTGACCATCAAGCCCACACTTCCC
>NW_005275356.1:0-398 GCF_000412655.1 Myotis brandtii | reverse complement strand
CAGACATTTCTCCTCATCTTCCCTCTCCTTCCCTCTGCCTTCAATCTTCACCTTTATGGTCCTGCCTGACTTCCCCCCAATCATTCTTGCAGCCAAATCCATGAGGATGTGATCTGAACTTCTTGCCTCCACTTCTCAGCAATTCCCTTGTCTTCCTGAGAGCCAATGCTCTCTTCTCCTTCCTTAGCCTCCCTGTCCTCTCTGCAGCATCCAGTACTGCTGTCTATCCCTTTTTCAAAGGTCTCCTCTCTTGACTTTGGTGACTTATTGTTCCCTCGCCAATCTCTCTTCAGCTCCTTCATCTATTCTTCAGAGACGTGGTTGACAGTGGCTGGGTCCAGCTGCAGCTTAGATCTAGTCATACAACTCTGGGGCAAGGAGAGATATTGGGCCCATTT
>NW_005275355.1:0-398 GCF_000412655.1 Myotis brandtii | reverse complement strand
CATCTTTTAAATTCCATCAATCTTCTCCCTTCACCTCCTCTCCTGTTCATCCATGTTCTGGAGTCTGTATGTAATGCTTTTTTTCTTCAAGGTCTTCATTATTCTGAAGGTTCCATATAAAAGTTATGTAATGCAAACTCTATTCATATTTATAAAGTTATTGATTAGGAAGTTATTGCAACAATTTCCAAACAATGTCATGTGTCAACCAATGGTCACTGGCACCAATTCAACACCAATAGGAATCCCCAATTTGGGGTGCAGTAAAGAAAGAAACTTTATGCAATGCAAACAGCTCAGTTATGATACAGCATGGCTGTGAGAACAGCCCGGCCGTAGAACAGCTCCATCGTGTTACAGCTCAGCCACGAAGCAGCGTGGCTGTGGAACAGCACTGC
>NW_005275354.1:0-398 GCF_000412655.1 Myotis brandtii | reverse complement strand
GAACATGCAACCTCCTCATGTACCCTGACCAGAACCCGTGACCTTCCTGCACATGGGGTGACAATCCAGCCAACCGAGCCACACCAGCTCAGGCTTGGTCCAGTCTTTTGCTTGAAGCTTGTAAAGAAAGGTGTTGTTTTCCATTTGTCAGAACCGCCTTGAATATGCCTACGTGAACAATCACTCTCCCCTGGGCAGTTCAGGAGCCCAGGCAGAGGTCCTCCATGGCTCTGGGTCCATCCCCATGGGGATGGGGTGGGCGTCAGCCTCCTCCCCATCACTTAGGTTTGGGGATGTATCAGCATTCTCCAGAGAAACGAAACTGAGTTCTTCATTGTCAGGAACTGGCTCATGTGACTGGCTCATGTGACTGAAGGCTTGGCAAGTAAAAAACCCCC
>NW_005275353.1:0-398 GCF_000412655.1 Myotis brandtii | reverse complement strand
TAGATAGATAGATAAATGATCTATTCCTGTACTGTTTGGTACACTGGCCACGAGCCAAGTGGGGGTATACCATGGATTTCAAAAACTTCCTATAAAAAAGTTAAATACCTGTCATAATTTTTTATATTGATTGTACGTTTTGGGTAAACTAGGTTAAATAAAATACATCATTGAAATGGGGGAAAAAAGAATTTCCCTTCTAATTTAACAATTTGTAACATTAAATTGGGATAGATTTTCAGGTTTATTTGCTAAAATATCATTGATGTTTCTTTACATGGTCTAAGGAAAGATAGGGAGGGATCTATTTGTAAAGTTTATCCCAACATTTTCAGTTTGATAAGATTTCTATACATTGTCATCCTATATAATAAAAGCCTAGGTGGCATTGCGCAATG
>NW_005275352.1:0-398 GCF_000412655.1 Myotis brandtii | reverse complement strand
TGCCAAAGTCTAAAGCCTCTAAACCTAACTCTCTTTTCTAACTGCCTCTCTTTAAGTGAGAGCTCAAAAATAGAATTACCCAGTAAAAGAAATATACGCATTTTAATGACCTTGATTCATAATGTTACATTGCTTTCCAACACAATTATGTCCATCCAAATTTCATCTCAAAAGTTCACCCAAAGAGAATTTTTGCTTAATCTTTTATTCCAAACAAATTATGTAACATGTGACTGACTATACCTTATTTTAACTTAGGCAGCTTTCACTTTTGATATCCAAATATCCTACAATTTGACCATCTAAGCCTTGATCAGCTTTGTCTTGTATGGGGACAAAGCCACAGCAATAATTACTTATTCTCTACCAGGGGTGGGGAACCTTTTTTCTGCTAAGGG
>NW_005275351.1:0-398 GCF_000412655.1 Myotis brandtii | reverse complement strand
AATGCACGATTTTCATGTACCAGGCCTCTAGTCTAGAAAGAATCAATTTTCCTGCTGTTAGAGTCTGCATGCTTGTGCCCCCTTATTCATATATTGAATCCCTAAACCCCCAATGTGATATTTGGAGGTGGGCCCTTAGGAGGCTGTTAGGATTAGGTTAGTTCATGATGGTAGAGCCTCCAGAATAGCATGTGCCCTTTATATGAAGATGAAGGGACAGAGCTTTTTCTCTCTGCCACATGAGGACACAACAGGAAGATTAACCATCTACAAACCAGAAAGTGGCCTCTCCCTGGACACTGGATCTGCTGATACCTTGATCTTGGGTTTCCCAGCCTCTAGCACAGTGAGGAGTAATTTTGTGTCATTTAAGACACCAAGTCAATGGTACTTTTTTT
>NW_005275350.1:0-398 GCF_000412655.1 Myotis brandtii | reverse complement strand
GAGTAATTAGTGCAGTAGGATAAATAGAACAAGATAGGCATGTACAAAGGGTCGCAGGAACATAAAGGAAGGACCAACCAACTTTGTTTGGACAAGCTCAGCAAAGCTTCGCAGACGTAGTGACAACTTAGGAGGCCTTCTGAAGTGTCAACAGGATTTCAGGAGCTGGGTGAATCCTCTGTGGGGCATCCAAAACCTCTGACAAGCACATGGCATGCATAGGGTATCCAGTTTCATGGGATTGGCGAGCATGAGGGAGGCTGCAGAAGGCAGGTATGAAGGGTTCTGTAGGGCTCAGTATGTGATGGGCCTGAGTGCATCCCTGAGTCTGTGGCCTCTATCCTGATCATCCTTGGCCCCTGTTCTGATGGGCAATGCCAGGGGTAATATTAAAGACT
>NW_005275349.1:0-398 GCF_000412655.1 Myotis brandtii | reverse complement strand
GTAGCTATGTTGAATCTACTGATGAAGCCAAGAAGGGCATTCTTCATTTGTATTACTGTGTTTTTATTTCTAACATTTGAGTATTTCTTAGTTTCATCTCTCTTTTTATATTATCTATATGTTCTTTCATGTTTTAAACTTTTTCCATTAGATTCTTTTTAACTTACTGTTGACATGCAATATCATATTAGTTTTAGCTGTTTAACATGGTTATTCTACGTTTCTGTACCTTACAATGTGACCCCTACAATAAATTAGTAAACATCTGACACTGTACAAAGTCATTATGATATTGACTACATTTCATTTGTCAATTGGATTCTTTAAGATATTAATCATAGTTATTTTAAAATTCTTGTTTGTGCCCTGACCGGTTTGGCTCAGTGGATAGAGTGTTG
>NW_005275348.1:0-398 GCF_000412655.1 Myotis brandtii | reverse complement strand
TCCTACATTGGTTCTATATGGAGATATATCCTGCCTCTTCTGAAGTTGGCCCAAGAGGAGAATGACATGTTGGCGATATGTCATGGTAAGGGTCAGGAGGGTCTGGGGAAGGGCTTAAATGGAATCAGGGAGGGAGGAAAGAAGGCCAGGAAGAGACTGGGTCTCTCTGAAGTTGGACCCCATAAGTCCATGGAAGGGGCAGATGATGGCTGAGAGCAGGCCACGTATGAGTAGATGCTCTTCTCCATCTGACCTTTCTTGGCCTGGTTTGGGGCCAGGAGCAAACTTGATAGGGAGGCTGTAGGTGTTGACAGCCTTTCTCTTTCACTTTCCCTGCCTATAGTGGAACTAGTTGTGGTCAGAAAGGAACGATAGTTGGGGAGGTGGTGGGCAGGTGG
>NW_005275347.1:0-398 GCF_000412655.1 Myotis brandtii | reverse complement strand
CACACACAGACACACCTATCCTTCCTTCATTCTCTGTTTAGTACTCATGTAGAGGACAGCAGTCTTCTAAGGGAGACAGAAGTAATGATCAGAAGGAAAGGAGGGGAGGAGGATAGGGCAATATTATGGAGACCAAGTGGAGAAAGGGTTGGAAAGAAAAGGAAATAGAAAACAATCAAGGCTGCTGAGATGCCAGGCAAATTAAAATATCTCTTGGGTTGAAAATGTCTCTTGGGTTAGTTGTGATGGTTATAGGAGATTCAGCAAGAGCTGTGGAGTGATGAGGCTGGAAGCCAGATTACAGTCAACTAAGGAGAAAGTTGGATGTGAGGAATTAGTTACAGCAAATATACTAGTAGACAATGTTATTGAGATATTTGTAAAAAGGAAGAAAAAAA
>NW_005275346.1:0-398 GCF_000412655.1 Myotis brandtii | reverse complement strand
GTGGCCCGTGGGCCGCGAGTTTGACATGCTTGCTCTAGCGCACAGTAAGCTGGTAAGCACTGCACGAGTCTTGGTAAATATCATTAATTTTCTTTGGCTTCGTTCATCCTCCTCTTGTTACCTGCCTCCTCCACCTGCTGGCAGGCTTTACAGTAACCTAGTTGAGGGAAACGGGGAAGTGTCCTCATTGCCTGCCTTTGACAGATGAGAGAGTAGTAGAAACAGTCTTCTTTTCATCGGCCTTTGGGGTCCTCATTCTTACCTAGATTTTCTCTTATATTTCTCCCCTTCACTCTTAACACTTTCTATGAGGTAAGCAAGTTATTTATATTTCTACTACAGCAAACTCTGATTGGATACCTACCATCTGCCAGGAACTGTTCTGAGAGCACATCAGG
>NW_005275345.1:0-398 GCF_000412655.1 Myotis brandtii | reverse complement strand
AAAAAAAGCTTTCTGATTCATCTTCAAAGAACTCAGAAAACCAAACAAATCTCTCCAAGTGGACTAATTTTAAAGGTCTGTCAAAGAGGTGAGGCAGCGAGGTGATATGTGTTTCTGAATTCAACCAAGACTGACACCATTCAGAAGCACTTAAGAGCATTTCAATGACCACAGACACTGAAAGGGAGAATCTGGGTCTCATCTACTGCAATAGACTACGGTGTGGGGTGGTGGGGCGAGGTGCAACCTCTTTATGAGCGTTTTTGGAGCAAGTTGAATCCAAAAATACTCATTGAAAAGTTCCATTGACAATAAGTCATTTAATCGGGTCTGGACATGAATGCTAGTCTAACATTAAAATCTGACCCTATATAAACACAACTATTATGAAGATGATG
>NW_005275344.1:0-398 GCF_000412655.1 Myotis brandtii | reverse complement strand
AAAAAAAAGAGGGCATGTGGGGATAGGGAGTCAGAACAATTGATATGATATTTAGATTATAATTTTCTGGGAATATTTTTGTTTTATTTTATTTTGTTTTTAGGTGTAGTCTTTCAGATTTGAGTGTTGTGGAATGTACAACTCTATTGATACTTAGAGAAATTATTTTAAAGAAGACCAGTGTTGCAATTTCAAGTTAAAGCCTACTCCTGGATCGTCACACTAACATTACATGTCACATACCAGAGGATGAAAATATAATTTCTAAAATTCCTGAAGTGTAGGAATATAATAGAAATCTACACTCCCACCCTGGCTGGTGTGTTCAGTAGTTAGAGCACTGGCCCAGACTGAAGAGTCTCAGGTATGATTCCTGGTCAAGGGCATGTACTTGGGTT
>NW_005275343.1:0-398 GCF_000412655.1 Myotis brandtii | reverse complement strand
TCCAACGGGCAGGAGCAGGCCCGGCGGCTGGGGAAGAGCTGTGCCTTCGCCCCAACCGACGTGACCTCGGAGGAGGACGTGCGCGCAGCTCTGGCTTTAGCGAAAGGAAAGTTTGGCCGCGTGGACGTGGCCGTCAATTGTGCAGGCATCGCGGTGGCCCTCCAGACCTACGACCTGAAGAGCAGGCAGGCCCACCCCTTGGAGGACTTCCAACGAGTGATCAACGTGAATCTCATCGGCACCTTCAACGTGATCCGCCTCGTGGCCTGGGAGATGGGCCTGAACGCACCGGACCGGGGAGGCCAGCGAGGGGTCATCATCAACACGGCCAGCGTGGCCGCCTTCGAGGGCCAGGTGGGCCAGGCGGCATACTCCGCTTCCAAGGCGGGCGTGGCGGG
>NW_005275342.1:0-398 GCF_000412655.1 Myotis brandtii | reverse complement strand
TTTTGCACATGGCCATCCAATTTTCCCAGTGCCATTTATTGAAGAGACTATACTTTCCCATTATATATATTTGGCTTCTTTGTCATAAATTAATTGATTACCCATGTATAGGCTTATTTCTGGGCTCTCTATTTTGATCTATGTGTCCATGTTTATGCAAATACCATACTGTTTTAATTACTAAAGCTTTGTAATATAGTTTGAAATCAGGGAGTGGGATGCTTTCATCTTTCTTCTTCCTTCTCAAGATTGCTTTGGCTATTCAGTGTCTTTTATGGATCTATACGAGTTTTAGTATTGTTTGTTCTATTTCTGTGAAAAATACCATTGGAATTTTGACAGAGATTGCATTTAATCTGTATACTGCTTTGTGTAGCATGGACATTTTGACAATATTA
>NW_005275341.1:0-398 GCF_000412655.1 Myotis brandtii | reverse complement strand
GTTAATGGATGAGTGGGGAAGGTAGAACACTTAAACTTTCTATTTTTATATTAAAATTTAATGGACAGACACTATGTTATGTTATTTGCACCAATAGAAATGCTTTCCTTCTAATGATGTAATTGTTTCCTTTTCCTTTCTCATAAATACACCTTGCCTTTATCTCCTAATTGGAACACTATCTGAGTTTCTGCCAGAATTGTGCTTCGCAAATAGCTATTTTTAAAATCTAAAATAAATGGTTATTGCATTTCAAAAAACAAACTAACTTAAAAAACCTTAGTGGAGAGATATCATAAGTTTCAGTCTGTTTAGTTCCTTAAATCTACATCTAAAAAATGTTAAAGGAGCCTGCCCAGTGTGGTTCAGTGGTTGAGCATCTATCTATGAACCAGGAG
>NW_005275340.1:0-398 GCF_000412655.1 Myotis brandtii | reverse complement strand
ACTCTACTTTTTGTCTGTTTTACAATTCAAGTTTCAAGATAGGATACACCCAAGTAACTCATACTTCTGTTTTTATATTTTTAGATCCTTCCTTTCAACTCAATATGGGAAACTGTTCCTATTTACTTGTTCCTATTTCATTACATCATGAAACTGTAAAAGAAAACTGGCATTTTCATACCAAATGCTCAGGCACATTCACATTCAGTATTCTTACCCAACTCTCTATGATCTTATGTTCAGTTGAAAGGGGTTTCACAGAAGACTCTAAAGTATAACATCCATAACTATAGATTCTTAGGAGCATGTTTTAGAGCAAAGAGATCCCAAAATAAGTAATAGTTGGTTAAACAGCACCAGTCCTGGCTGGTGTGGCTCAGTTGGTTGGAGAGTCATCC
>NW_005275339.1:0-398 GCF_000412655.1 Myotis brandtii | reverse complement strand
CGGTGCAGAGGGGAGCGGTCCACTCCACGTGCCTGTAGAACCCTGCAGAGCACCATCACCTTTCTGGACGTCCTGCGCTTATAGTACCATTCTGGCGAGTTTCCAGCAGATGGCCATGAAGTATCTTGAGAAATCAAGGCCCACTTGTTCTTTGACAATCTGTACAGGTCACCATGTCCGTGAGCAAGGGGCCCATGGTCCCTCCAGGTCCCCTGCCTCAGCATCCTCCTGCTCCCTCACCCCGCTCTGAGTCTCCCTCTGAGGTCTATTTCACTTAGTCCTTGCAGGCAGCAGGGGGATTAACCCCAGGCACAGGGTCATGGCTAGCAGCAGCTGAACAGCGCATCCATCTCAGTGTTCCCAGTTAGGGGGGTGTATGGGGCTTTCCCGTCCTCGTT
>NW_005275338.1:0-398 GCF_000412655.1 Myotis brandtii | reverse complement strand
AGGTTGAGAACCGCTGTTCTAGGGGATGCTGAGCCATGGGCATCTCTGAGGACAACTGGCACAACCACCATAAGACCAGGGGCAAGAGAAAGCCCTACGACAAGAAGTGAATATATGAGCTGAGGCACCCTGCTGTTGCCACTAAGACTGGCCCTTACCGAATATACACAGACTGCATGCAGGGAGGCAACAAGAACCTTGCCTTCAGGCTGGACATGGGCAACTTCTTCTGGGGCTCAGAGTGTTGTCTGTGCAAAACAGGGATTATTGATGTTGTCGACAATGCAGCCAACAATGACCTAGTTTGCACCAAAACCCTAGTAAAGAACTGCTTGGTGCTCATTGACAGCACACCCTACCGACAGTGGTACAAGTCCCACTATGCACTGCGCCTGGGC
>NW_005275337.1:0-398 GCF_000412655.1 Myotis brandtii | reverse complement strand
CTGGAAGTTAGATCAGTGGTGGTCATGGCTTGCTGAATGCTCACAGCCAACAGGGTACTTCTTAGTGCGTTGTGCACTTCTGCTCTACCAGGTGAGGTGTAGGACCATCCAGACTATTTTTATTTGATCCCAAAGCTGTTCATGCCAGTTAAATATTCTAAATTCACACAAGCCAATGAAAAATACATGTAGGAAAAGCTGCTGTTTCTGAGAACTAAGTGGATGCTTTAAAGACTTGATAACCAGCCAAGTTGCTAAAAAATACTATAAAGTAAGCAGGTAATGTGGCTGTTAAAATACAAGAGAAAATGTTACAAAATCTAGAAAGTTTATATTCAGATTGCTTTGTAAATGTCTTAAAGTCTTACATCACTTTAAAATAAGCAGAACATGAAAAT
>NW_005275336.1:0-398 GCF_000412655.1 Myotis brandtii | reverse complement strand
TGGAGATGGTGTATTGTAGTTTCTAAAATGCTTTCACGTGCATTACCTTACTTGATCTTAGAAATAGGCCTGAGGGTAAGTTTACTGTTAAAATATTGTTCCCATATACTCTTGTGAAAAATGAGACTCATTCTTGACTTCTCCAAGAGTACATGGACAAAAAAGTTGGAGCCTAGACTTGAATACTGTTCTATCAATTCTCTCATCTTTCCAATAAACCAAACTGTTGCCAGCAATGAACCTTTACATAATTGTTAGTAATAACCATCAATAAAGTTATTTTTACTAAATATTTATTTAAGTCCTACCATGTACCAAATACTATGCTCGGTGGAGTATGACAAAATCATCAAATAAGCTAATCACTAAATATGTAAATTATATTGATTAAATAAAAA
>NW_005275335.1:0-398 GCF_000412655.1 Myotis brandtii | reverse complement strand
TAGATATATGATTTGCAAATATTTTCTCTCATTCTGTTGGTTGCCCTTTTAGTCTGTGAATAGTGTCTTTTGATGCACAAAATTTTAAAATTTTCATTAAGTTCAATTTGTCTATTTTTTCTTTTGTTACTTATGCCTTTGGTGTCATATCCAAGAAATTATTGCCAAAACCAATGCTATGAAGCTTTTGTTCTGTTTTCTTGTAAGAGTTTTAGTGTAATAGGTCTTAAATTTAGTTATTTGGTCCATTTTGAGTGGATTTTTGTATATGGTGTTAGATAAGGGTCCAACTTCATTCTTTTGCATGCGGACTTCCTTTTCCTAGCACCATTTGTTGAAGAGACTGTCCTTTCCCCTATTGAATGGTCCTGCCACCTTGTTAAAAATCACTTGACCAG
>NW_005275334.1:0-398 GCF_000412655.1 Myotis brandtii | reverse complement strand
GGTATCCGTGTTTACAAATGTGTCTTCATCCTAAAAGCATGGTTTACCAGCCACATGACTTCCCCTCACTAGGTCTCCTATGCCTGTTAGGTTAACTCTAAGTCTCTTAACTAATAGCTTGTTGAAGACAGTTGTCAGACCTTCTGAGTCTTCAAGTAGTATAAGGTGGTGTGTGAGAGTTTAAGCACCAGAGCCAGATTAAGAACATCTTGAATCCCAACTGCCAGTCGGTAGCCATGTGACCCTGGGCAGGTCACTTGAACCACCCTGTGCCTCAGCATCCTCCTCTGTGAAGTGAGGCTAATTGCAGACCTGCCTCACAGGGCTTCTCTGAGGATTACTGGAGTTAATGTAGGCAAGTCTAGAACAGTGGCTCTGAGTTTTTGGTCCACAAATGT
>NW_005275333.1:0-398 GCF_000412655.1 Myotis brandtii | reverse complement strand
TCTTTGTTTGACTGCTGGAAATATTAATATGAAGTTAGAATCATGAATTTTGAAATGAAGGAATAGAATGGCAAACTGTTTTGAAAACAGGTATGGCAATTGCATAATATCACTGAAAAAATGCTTTTTAGATTTCTTATCTCCCTCCCCAACTAATGCTGTGAATAAATAGGATGTAAAATAATAAGAATCGTGATTGTGGTAAAATGTCAAATTTACATTTTTTAAAAAATAATGTCATTCACAGAAAGATATTGAATTTGAGAGAGGCTTAAGAAACAAATCAGTTTGAAGAATTGGAGAATTGATCTGCTTCAGGATTAAGTGTGCATGTAGAGTTTAGGTGAATGTTAAAACAGTGGGCATAGGGAAAATTTGGTAATTCCCTGATAAGGTGA
>NW_005275332.1:0-398 GCF_000412655.1 Myotis brandtii | reverse complement strand
CTCTCTCCCCGCCTCCTCCCTCCCTCCCTTCCACGGTCTCTGAAAAAGCAATGGAAAACACATCCTCTGATGAGGAGGAACCAAACAAAAGAGAAGAGGAAAGGTCTCCTGGCTCATGCTCGGGGCGCAGACGCTTATTCTGCGACAGTGAGCCCTCTCCTACCTCAGCTCAGCGCATGCTCGGTCGCTGCTACAAGCTGGTCCCGCAGTCCCCCCTGGACAGAGCGGGAGACTGACCCTCAGAGGGGCCGCCGCTCAGCCGAGACCATGGTGAAGGGCTCCCTCCCCCTCATCACGCGGCCTCTGCTGATGGCCTGTCCTCAGCAAGGACTTCCTGGCCTCCTGACCGTCCTCCAGGGCTACTCTGAGCAGGGCTGGGCGTTTCTGCAGTGAATCCC
>NW_005275331.1:0-398 GCF_000412655.1 Myotis brandtii | reverse complement strand
AGAAAATGACACTAAACTATTTCAGACAGTGCTGAAAGAAGAAAAACATCTAAATTATTTGAAAATTATTTTTAAAAGTCAACATTACACTGATACTAAAACATGAAAGGCAGTACAAAAGATAATCAAAGATCAACTTCACATGTGAGTATTGGCGCAAACATTTTAAGTAGACTATTAGAATATAGAATTCAGGAGACCATTAAAAGAATAACTTGACCATGAGAAGTTCAAGTCCAGTAATTAAAAGAGTGTTCAACATAAGAAAGTCTGATACTATAATTCATAATGTTAATAGATCAAAAAGGAAAGTATCATATATAATCTTTAAATGTCAAAAAGGCAACTAAAAATATTCAATTTTCATTTTGATAAAAGCCCTTTATTACTGAAGGGAT
>NW_005275330.1:0-398 GCF_000412655.1 Myotis brandtii | reverse complement strand
CACAGAGGGACCCTCTTAGAGCATAAACAGGACTGTGTTACTCCTCTGCTTAAAACACTCCAAAGAAGCTTAATTCCTACTGCCCCTCTTTTCCTGAGGGTGAGCTAGATTCCAAAGAATATAGTAGAAAAAAGGTAATATAGTAACTCTGAGGTGGAGAAACCTACCTTAACGTAGTAATGAAAGTTAACATCACCAGTGCGGTCATATGGATATTATGTGATGAGAAAGAACTTCACCTCTGTAGTATACTGTCCAAAAAACCCACAGCCCTAATCTAATTATGAGAAAAGCAACAGACTAATCCAGACTGCAGGACATGCTACAGAATATCTGACCAGTACTCCTCGAGAAAGTCACGGTCATGAAAAACAAGGGAAGACTGAGAAACTGTCACA
>NW_005275329.1:0-398 GCF_000412655.1 Myotis brandtii | reverse complement strand
CCATTGGGAGCCGTGAGAATTTTCTGAATGCACTGCCCTGCGCTCCGGGGCTGTGGGACACTGTGTGGGTTGGGGCAGCACTGGCCCTCTCATGTCTAGACGCGCTGCATCTCCCGTTCTGTTCTCTGGCAGCCACCTGCTCGGTAGCACTGGGTGTCGGCACACTTACCTGGGGGTTTCTGGCATCTCCCCTCCCATGAAATTTGGTCCAAAGTGGGCAGGTAGCAGAGTTCAGGACTCTCCCACACCAGCAACTGATCTAGAACCTCATCTGCAAACTCCCTCTCCCCCCTCCAGGCCCGAGGGTCTTTTCTCTAGTCTAAATGGGCAGAAGGTAACTGGTGGATCGTGCCCACCACCTAACTTGTCTATGCTACACCTGGGCCGTGGCTCCCAAA
>NW_005275328.1:0-398 GCF_000412655.1 Myotis brandtii | reverse complement strand
TATTAATCACCCTCTATTGGCCTCCTCATTTTCCCTTTCTCTCTACAGAACTCTTGCTGTGATTCCTGGGATCACTTCTATATCAAACCTTCTACACCCAAATCCTTGTCTCAGATTTGCAAGAGGACAACAACCTGTTACAGATCACCATTGAACACCCAGCTGCCAAATTCAAAAGCTACACATTGGTCTGGTTACATATGACTGTCTGAGTCATCTGGAGTGGTGCACCTCTTCTTTCTCCTGAAGATCTATGTTTTGTGAGCCACTGGAACATGTCCCCTCTTCTTCTAGCAATTTTTTGATTGCCCTCTCTCTTTATGGTCGTCCTTTTGTCTCTCACTCCTTAATGCAAGCATCTCCCCACGAGTGTGTCCTTGTGTGGTTTTCTTCTCTTT
>NW_005275327.1:0-398 GCF_000412655.1 Myotis brandtii | reverse complement strand
TTAGGGAAATGCAAATCAAAATCACAATGAGATACCAACTCACATTCATAAGGATGGCTATTACCAAAAGAAGAAATAACAAGTGCTGACAAGTATGTGAAGAAGTTGGAATCCTTGTGTACTGTTGGTGGGAATGTAAAATGGTAAAGCGCTGTGGAAAAAACTGGCTTTTCCTCAAAAAATTAAAATAGAAGTAACAAATGATCCAGCAATTACATTTCTGGGTAAATACTCAGAAGAACTTAAAACAGGGTCTCAAAGAGATATTTATACACTCATGTTCATAGCAACATTATTCACAATAACTAAAACATGGAAGCAACCCAAGTATCCATTAACAAATGAATGGATAAGCACAATGTGGTATGTACACACCACACACACACACACACACACAC
>NW_005275326.1:0-398 GCF_000412655.1 Myotis brandtii | reverse complement strand
GAGGGGAACCTATGCACTCAGGGGCAGGCAAGGAAGCCAACCTCACAACCCCCCACCCTGACACTCACACACCTCAGCTACTTTGGCTGGGGAGATCTTCCCTTCATAGGGGCATCCAAGCACACAGGAGACGTATCTGTGGGAAGACAGGGGAATGGTGTCAATGCCCCTGGCTTCTTTGGTCAGCAGGGCTGAGGCAGGGGGGCTGTCTGACACACATTCCTGGTTAGCCGGAAATCAAAACCTGAACCTGGGCAGGAGGCCAAGTGCCTGGAAAGGCTAATTCAATGATGTGGAGCCAGAATGAAGGTTGTGCCACTTAGTGCCGGAGGGGGCAGTGGAGAGCCACTGCAGGGAAGGGAGGGACTAACAGGCCCGCAGTTCAGGAAGCAGGGGTG
>NW_005275325.1:0-398 GCF_000412655.1 Myotis brandtii | reverse complement strand
GGTGCCCTCTGTGACTCCTGGACTCAGTGGCTTGGGTCTGAGTCACACACACTCCTCAGGGAATGAACCCAGGGCCTGGGAAGTGTTGGCTCCGGGCAAGGCCAGAAGGCAGGGCAGGAGCACCAGCCTGGGCCGCTGCTCGCTCTCCCTGCTCTGCCTCACCAGAGTCACCTGGCAGCCTCCTGACTTCCTGTAGGTCTGACAGTGCTTCGGGGGACAACTGAGGCCAGGGTTTCAGGGGCCAGCCCAAGGTCACACAGCTCTCTCTTCCATCACCCAGAGCTGGCCTCTCTGGTTTCCACACACTGAGGCCCTCCCCGCCCAATCCACCTCACACCCACCCACACCAAACTCATCCTCCTGAACACCATTCTGGACAGACATTGCTCCGAAGTCCT
>NW_005275324.1:0-398 GCF_000412655.1 Myotis brandtii | reverse complement strand
GAGCTGCTGCCCTCGTGGGAAACCACCCAGCCCACCCGGAGGGACCCACGGGGGAGGTCCTGACAAAGCGCCCACACAGCCAGCTCCCATTTGGGCACCAGAACCACGCCCGTGGGAAGAGCCAGGGCTTCGTACTCAGACGTGGCCTCAACAAGTCTCTTAGCCCGTTTCCTCACGTATAAAATGCTTTTAAAGATGAAATGAGCGAGTACACAGACTTGGCATTCAATAAGCTACTTAGTGGTCATACTATTACCACAATTGCTTTGATGGAGTATGGGCTTCACTTTTAAGCGTTTACGGTTTTTCATTATATAATGGTAAAGCATATTTATGGTAATAATTTAAACAATGCCAATGGGTATAAAACAGTGGTTCTCAACCTTCTGGCCCTTTAA
>NW_005275323.1:0-398 GCF_000412655.1 Myotis brandtii | reverse complement strand
TTTTTATGATAAGGATTTCAAGCCTGCAACCCATGGGTATGTTTGGAGGTGGTCCTCAAACGCTTACGATATATGTTTGTGCATTTTCCCAGGGGGAGGGTCTGGGGCTTCCATTGGATTCTCAGAGCATCTGTGATCCCAGAAGACTAAGGGCACTACTTTCAGGGGGCGCATTCTACACACGTGGAAAGTTCAGTGATAGGGCAAGAAGGTGTTTAGCAAAGGGCTAGGTAGGTGGGGGCCCTTGGGGTGACGGGAGATCGGAGGAGGAGGGGAATCCTAGGGACTGCCATGTCTGAAAGGACATCCGAGAGAAGGTAGGACTTGGGTCTTAAAGAGTGAGACAGGAAAAAAGGACGTCAGGGCATTCCAGGCTGGGGGTGAGGGTGAGGGTGAGG
>NW_005275322.1:0-398 GCF_000412655.1 Myotis brandtii | reverse complement strand
CCGAACTCCGCAAACAGCTGCTGGATGTCCGCGTTGGCCACTCCGAAGTGCAGGTTGGACAGCAGCAGCGCGGCCACGGTCACCAGGCTGGCACCCCTGCCAAAGCCCCTGCGGATGCGGTCGTGTCACCACTAGTCAGGAAGCTCTAACGGTGTGCTGTAGGGCGCCGGCCAGTTCCTGCCTCAGCCAAGGGCCGCTCGGTTCCGGAAAGGCCCACCGCCCCGGCTCCCTGGGGCGGCGGCCTGCGCTCCACCACCGTGGCATGCCTGGGAGCTGACCAGGCCTTGGTCCCAGCCCAGGTACATGCCCCCGCCGCGGCTGCGGCCGCCCCACTGGCACTGATCCAGCCTAATGATGTCGCCCAGAGACATGTTGACTTTGTCGGCCATGGCGGGCCT
>NW_005275321.1:0-398 GCF_000412655.1 Myotis brandtii | reverse complement strand
ATGTCCACATCCTCTCTTGACCTGATCAGTAAGAGTGTTCCTCCCCTGAGAAGGAGAAAGGTCACAATATCACACAAATGGAGCCCCTCCACAGGTAAGGAACCATGAGGCATTGAGAGAAGGAGACCCCTGGCAGCTAACCCACAGTTACCTCTTACCAGCACCAAAACAAGTAAATAAACAGAAAAGCAACCTATTTTTTGCCCCTCACTTCAACCTGGCTGTCTTCCTCTCCCATTTTTGTGCTATTTTGTTGTTCTCAAAATCTCAGGGCTTTGGGGCTGGGTCTAAGATACACAGAGCCCTTGAGTGTGGCACCCCTTGGGGTCAGTTATCCCCAGGAAATGCCACCATGTCCCTTGAAAACCCATCAAAATGGACCTGTCAGGTGTACCCCA
>NW_005275320.1:0-398 GCF_000412655.1 Myotis brandtii | reverse complement strand
TTCTCCCAGCCAGGTCCCTGGGCTTTGGCACCTGCTGGTCTCTCTGCTGGGGCTGGTTTCCTGCTGAACCTCCATTTCCCCCTTTACCTTCCCTAAAAGAACCCCCCTTTTGTTCAGGATAGAGGGCCCTCTCCACCAACACACAGCTCAGGAGAGGGCTCCATCCCCAGCCTTCTGGGCAAGTCTGGATTGGGCTGAGCCAATCCCGGTGGTCCCCCCGCCCCCAGGCCAGGGATTGGTTCAGGTTCACCTGAGGAGGGGAACCTGGGTGCCCTTCCAGGGAACTCAGTCTTCCTCTGGGTGTCCTGTCATGTCTAATTGGGACACAGATGCCCGGACCACTGCAGCCTTGTGGCCACCAGGGCCCCTCTGAGCAAAGTTGACAGACTGGGAAGGCC
>NW_005275319.1:0-398 GCF_000412655.1 Myotis brandtii | reverse complement strand
TAAACTCTATTTAAAAATATTAAAACCATACTTAGCTCTTGGGATGTACAAAAAGCAGATAGCAGGCCAAATTTCGCCTGTAGTTTGCCAATTTTTGATTTAATTAACAGCAATGGACACCTGGAAATAATCTCCAGGCACCACCAGAGATGTCAGCTTTTGCCTTTCTGGATCTTCTCTTCCCCTTGAGCCAGCCTAGATGAGGGCTGGGCCCCACCAACGACAGGAGCTGGGGTTGTTAGTCTTCCTGCAGGGTTAGCTGTGTCTTAGTTTCCCCAATTCCTTAAGAACTTGTACAATTTGTGGAATTACTTTTTTTTTCTTTCCAGAGATGTCTTGGACCATGTATGAGTTTTGTTTTAAAATATATTTTTATTGATTTCCAAGAGAAAGGGAGA
>NW_005275318.1:0-398 GCF_000412655.1 Myotis brandtii | reverse complement strand
AACAGGGCTGCCCTGAGGACAGGAAGAACATGGGGGGGGGGGCTGAGGCCCTGGCACGGCCGGGCTGCTGGCACCGGGCGTGGTTCTGCTGTAGGAAGAGCAGGGCCAGGGCATTTGTGTCCGTGGCTGTTGGAAATACGGTTTGAAATGTGGTCACTTTTTACACCGGTTTTCCAGACAGTTGTTTGTCCTCCTCACAGAATTGTATGTTCATTTCCTTTGCCCATGTTTCTATTAGGTTACTTTTCCCCTTAGTAGACATTCTTGTACATTTTAGTTACTGATATTTCACCTTTTATATTTGTGACGACTATTCTCTCCAGCCTTTTGCTTGTTGATTAAGTCGAATGTGTATCTTTGGTAGTGTAGAGAATTTTATGTGTATGAGCGTGTCGGAA
>NW_005275317.1:0-398 GCF_000412655.1 Myotis brandtii | reverse complement strand
GAAATCAATAAAAAATATATTTAAAATTTAAAAAAAGAACACTTCCCTGCCACTCACTTAGGACTATAAGAACGTATCTGGTAAAAAACTGCCTCGTGTATAAAGCATGTTTATTCCGACGCTCTCTTAAACAAAACCACCTTCGATCTGTTGTGACCAATCAACACGTCCTGCTCCGACAGTGTGTAAACTGGACAATAATTAGTGCGGTGCTCAGGGAGGGGGGCTCATGGCTTTGCAATGGGGTTGGGAGGGGACCGAGCGAGGCCCCCTCTGCTCAGCCTCTGCAAACGCCACATCCCCCCAGCGTCCTGGGGATCCAACCTCATTCCCGAAACTCCGGGCCATTAACGCGCCCACTGAATCCAGCCCAGGGCCCGGGGGACGGGGATACGGGA
>NW_005275316.1:0-398 GCF_000412655.1 Myotis brandtii | reverse complement strand
CCGCCTGAGGTAGCGCCGGCCCAGCTTGCCCCCGGCCTCCTAGTTCCGCTATCCCATCACCTATTCTCCTGACTTCCTTCTCAGCACTTACCCTGCCTGAAGGTGTTAGTTGTGCACCTATGCATTTGTCGTTTATGGATTGTTCGTCTCTAATTGTGAGGGACAGCAGGACTCTGTCTTACTCTAGCTGAGTCCCCAGCGCCGGGCACAAAGGAGCCTCTCAAGAAAGGTGTTGAATAAATGAACAGGATGTTGTCTCCCCCTTTCTTCTTTTGTCTTATGTTTTTATGGTAAAAACTTAATTTTTCAGTAAGTGGCCAATTATTCATTTTGCTTTTAAGTAAGATTTTATTTCATTCTCATGGGGGTTCCCAGGTGTACCAAATAGTAAAAATAGT
>NW_005275315.1:0-398 GCF_000412655.1 Myotis brandtii | reverse complement strand
GACACTTAGCATATTAGGATTTTATTATATAGGATTTCAAAGATGATAAGTGTTATGGGGGAAAAAAGAAGTACATGAGTATGAGGAGACATGGGAATGCCCATGGTGGGTTGGTGAACAGTATTTGGGGTTAAACAGAATGATCTGGTTAAGTAGTCCTTGTTGAAAAGTTGACACTTGTAGAAGACTTGAGATAGGGAAGGGAATTAATCACATAAATATCTGGTGGAAGAGTACTCCAGGCAAAGACTTGGTTGAGCAAAGCTGCTCTGCCTTCAAAAACAGAAAGCAGGGCAGTGTGGCTGGAAAGGAGGGAGAGAGTAGTAGGAAATGGAGCCCAAGAAGGAACAAGGCCCATATGACGCTGAACCTAGTAGGCCACTTTAAGATTTTTACTT
>NW_005275314.1:0-398 GCF_000412655.1 Myotis brandtii | reverse complement strand
CTCAAACTCTCAATAAATATATATTAGTATTTATTCTTCCAAAGAGGAGGTCACCTGTGTGGGTGTTCTTGTTTGAGTCCAGGGAGAAGAAGGATAAATATTCTTCCTTTAAGGGTATCAGTGTTTCAGTTTTCAGTGTGATTAGGACTTCCACGAGGGAAAGAAAGACACTTCCTCTTTTTAAAAAAGTCCTTTCAATCTTTTCTGTTCTTAAGCAAATCTATAGCCAAATATCAAAAGGTTTTTTTCCTACCTTTGCAAAGACAAACTGTTTTTCAAAGGCACTTCTTATTTTACTAAAAAGAAAATACAAATGAAGATTTCCAAAGTTCCGTGGGATGTGGATGTAGCTGGGTACGAAGAGAGTATGTATGTCAAACAAACAAACAAAACAAAAA
>NW_005275313.1:0-398 GCF_000412655.1 Myotis brandtii | reverse complement strand
TCATTGGAGTGACATTCTGGTGTGATCAGCAAAAGCTGTGAGAAATTATTCTCATTACATTTTACTTGGATCGATGGAGGCCAGTTTTTTACAAGAGCAACTTTATGGTTAAATAGATAAGACCACAAATATGTACAGTCAGTTATGCCACAACCATACACATACTCACATACTGTGTTCCCAAATCTGGAGAGAAGAATCAGATATTTTTGGCAGGCAAAAGGCACTTCCCTCGATCTCCTTCCCCCATATTATATTTATAGTATTGGTGATTACTTATCTATGTCATTTCTTTAGATCAGTGACTGTTAAAATGTGATGTGAATAGATAGGTTTAATTCAAAACCTGAAGGGAGGTGGGGGAAGGTATCTGTGAGAAGTTAGAAGTATGCACTTTT
>NW_005275312.1:0-398 GCF_000412655.1 Myotis brandtii | reverse complement strand
AAAAGAGCAGTACAGTCAATGGTCTCTGGTTTCATGTTCATGAAGCTACAGGGTGTGAGGGTGGGGGGAGAAAAAATGATTGAGCTTGGAGGAAACACAGAGGCCCCTTGGTCCAGAAAACAGAGGATTTGGTCATGTCTAACTTCTTCTTTCACCAAATACTATGTGTAGACAATAAGCTAGAACTAAGAACACCATGGCAAATGAGAGAAGGTCCCTGCCATTAGGGATCTTATAATAGGGCTAATGAAAGCCTAGATCCCAGCTAGTGCCCTCAATAGTTAATTCCAATTTTGCTCATCAATACAACAAATGGGAAACATCAGCTCTTTCTAGAGTTCAAGCTATGCCTAAAGCTAGACCTTGGCTCTGAATTTCCAGAAGAACATGCTAAAGAT
>NW_005275311.1:0-398 GCF_000412655.1 Myotis brandtii | reverse complement strand
GAAGAAAAATAAGTGATATTTAACTCATAAATATACACTTAAAAAGACTTTCTATGGGAGATGTGTAAAATGAATGCCATAAAACATTTAAGGAATTGCCCAAACAATGCTTACCATCTGATGATCTCCATGTCCTACACCACCCACAAAGTTTCACAGAGCCTGCTGTACTCCCAGTTTTCATATTACAAATTGTCAATAATCCAGAATGTGCACTTCACCTGAGTTTCAATACTTGATGACTCATTCTTGGAGAAATCTCTCTTCTTTTGAGTGTTATCACTTTAGATATAGAAAATAAGAGACTCTTAAAGATGTGACATCTGGGAGGACTGGAGATAGTAAACAATGTCTCAAGTCAACACGCCAGTGGCCAGATACAGGGTCTCAGGACAGAC
>NW_005275310.1:0-398 GCF_000412655.1 Myotis brandtii | reverse complement strand
GTGGGAGGAAAACGTAATCAGTTTTACCTCTGGTCAGAATCTCACTTGCGATGCAAACCTCCTTCACGATAAACCCCAAATTCAAATCCTCATAACGAACATTAACATTCTAATAAAAGCGAACAGGTGCTGATCACTATGCCAGCCCTACAAAGAAATTTATTTGTGCAGTAGTTTATTACTATCCAAAATGGCCTATAAGATACGGACCATTTTTGTGTACATTTCATAGTTGAAGAGACATACGTATATTAGACGGAGCTTCTTGGAATGGCTCCCAAATCTTCATACAAAACTGAGCTGCCAAGGAGCGGCTGCCCTCGCCACCAGTGGAGAGTCGCCTGTCCAGCTGATGCTCTTGCCCTCCCATCTATCAGCCTGGGAGGTAAGATCGCAAC
>NW_005275309.1:0-398 GCF_000412655.1 Myotis brandtii | reverse complement strand
AAAATGTAGGACTACTGATATGATACTCCATGGTTATTTTTATCATCATCATAGCCTGCTACCTCTAGACTTTATTGGGGGTTGAAGATGCATTTATTCAACAAATATTTATTGAGAACCAAACATGTGCCAGGGTTTGGGCTAGGAACCGGGGATGCATTGATTATTTTGGAGAGGAAATCATTGATGAAGGTTAGCTCTGTAATCAAAAGCAAAGAAAAGTCCTTTTTCCTCTTGTCCCAGCCCCTGCAGGGCTCAGGATCTCAATGATATGAAATTACGTAGGCAAGGAGCTGAAGACCTTTGCATATATGAGATTACTGGCATTCCAAACATAGTATATATTCATTTTTTATTAAATTTAGATGCTCAAAACTCAGAGGGAAGGCAGGGGAGGG
>NW_005275308.1:0-398 GCF_000412655.1 Myotis brandtii | reverse complement strand
TACAGGGAATCATGGTCAGGTTGGTAATGGTAATAGTAGCTCAGAAGCAACAGTGTGAGCCTGAGGACTGACTTCTTGCTGGGGCCACTCTTTGTGGGTGGTGGGTGTCACAACACAGCATAGGGACAGACGTTGTCATGCAGAGTGTCAGGGAGAGTGAATGGCTTTGCAGTGGCCAAGGCCTTTAAAAGATGAGTGCACGTGCGATGAATTGGAGGCTAGAGGGTAATTCAACAAGATGAGATAGGGAGATAGGGGTTTGTACATATTTACTTCTACAAACTCTCACCAGGATTTTGTTGTGACTTTTGATGTGAATTAGCTTAGACCTTGAGTGGTCATCTGTGACACTCACTAAGCATGGTACAGAGGGCCATCGGGGCTGGGACTTGAGTGAT
>NW_005275307.1:0-398 GCF_000412655.1 Myotis brandtii | reverse complement strand
CCTATAAAGTGATTGCTTACCTTTCATTTCTGTAAGATTTGAAGTTTTATATGGTTCTTTAGGCCAATTATGATGTTTCATCACTGGGAGAGAGTACCACTAGACCTTCCTGTCCTTTATGTTACCAGTAGTACCTTTCATTCTTATTATTTCCTGTCTTTACATTTCCTGGCATCCTTATAGTACCTTAAATACCCTGTTTAAATTAGTAGAAGTAATTATTAACTTTGGATCATACATATTTGAAAGATAAATTTTTACTAAAATAACCCATATCATGAACATGCCATTGTTATTACAATCCCACTGACTGATAGATGTATGTCTACATCTGTATATGGGTGTGCATAATATGATGAACATAAGTATATGTATATATTTCTATAGAACATGTTTTT
>NW_005275306.1:0-398 GCF_000412655.1 Myotis brandtii | reverse complement strand
GCATTCATTGGTTGATTCTTGTATGTGCCCTGACTGCAGATTAAACCCCCAACTTGGCATACTGGGGGTGACTGTTCTAACCAACTGAGCTACCCAGCCAGGGCCTAGGGCCCTTTTTTAATTAAATGACTTTTATAGCCTCAGTTGTTCCCTCTGTGAAGTGGGTGTGAGGCTCCCTGTTTGCTACTGGACCTCATCTTCCTAAATTTATGGGTGTGACAGGTAGATTTTCCAGAGATGTGGCTGGTTCAAGGGTATAGCTGGCCCTTGAAAATCATGGGTTTGCACTTATACACAGATTATTCTCAATAAATACATGCAGTACTGTCTATGTATTTTCTCTTCCTTATGATTTTCTTTTTTTAAATTTATTTTATTGATTTCAGAGAGGAAAGGAG
>NW_005275305.1:0-398 GCF_000412655.1 Myotis brandtii | reverse complement strand
TGAAATCAATAAAAATATATTTAACAACAACAAAAAAGAAATAAACCTTTGCTGTCTTCAGTCACTGGGATTTGGGAGTTGTTACTGCAGCATAACCCAGTACATCCTCACCATTATAATACATATTTAATAATATAAGCACTACTCAAGGCTTTCCTTCTAGAATATGGAATAGCTCAAGGCATCAAAGGAGAAGTGGCAGGAAATGGGGCCTGAGAAGCTAGAATCAAGACTTGTGCCAGCTTTCTTCTCCCTCTACCCATCTCTCATCTGTTTATCTCTGCTTTGTCAGACTCATCCCTTTTGTCTACAGGCCTTCTCCATGTGCCAGGGCATTTAGCCACCAGCAACCCCACCTTCACATCTTTCCAGTTCTGGGCTCTGTAGGCAAAGCTATC
>NW_005275304.1:0-398 GCF_000412655.1 Myotis brandtii | reverse complement strand
ACATGTTACTGAGGATGTACTATAAGCTGGACACAATCTCAGTAACATAGAATTAAGATATGGTTCCTGCTCTCTAAGGCTCGCTGGTGGGAAGCTAGACAAATACTAGTACATCGTGACCATGGTGTTGACTGAACGCTGTGATGGGCGTGTTAGCCTGGTGCTACTGACTGAGGATGGGCTTCTTCCTCAGACGGTGGGGCCAGGGAACTTATCTCAAAGAAGTGATATCGGATAAGAATTTTGAAGGGTGTATTGACCAAGTGGCCATTGAAGAAAAGCCAGAAAAGACAGAAGGAATAGTGTGCTCCTAGTACGTTAGCATATTAACTTTATACTTATCAATTGCCTGTTTGTTGCTTGTTTGTTTGTTTTTTAATATTTTTATTGATTTCAGA
>NW_005275303.1:0-398 GCF_000412655.1 Myotis brandtii | reverse complement strand
AGCTTCTAGGATAGGGTCTGGCATAAGAATCAGAATGTTTATCAAAACAATGTTTTGTCCTGTTAATATTCTAGAGTAACAATGGAGACATATAATGATTTTCAGGTGTATTTTAAAATGTATTTACAATTGGTATGCATTAGATTAGGGTAAGTTTTAAGTACAAACATTCACATCTTCTGAGCTAAAATTATATTAATTAATAATATTTTTAAAGAGCATTTTATTTTTTACCTATCTATACTAATAAATGGTAATATGCTGATTAGACCGGACATCTTCTGGATGGAAATGCCCATGATCCCGGGCACCTGCGGCTGCTGCTGGCCCAGAGAGAAGCCAGCCTGGGTCCCAGGTGCCTATGGCTGGCCGGAGGAGGGAAGCCTGGGTCCCAGGTG
>NW_005275302.1:0-398 GCF_000412655.1 Myotis brandtii | reverse complement strand
ATAAGTGAAACAACTTAGAAATATCTAATTATCTCAATTCCTAGATTAAATATAATTGGTTTCAAATGCAGAATCTTGGAGGAATATTATAATTTGCATTGTACAGCAGCTAATACAACATTAGTGTTATGAGTTAAAGAATAACTAAATTGATAAATATTTTTTTACCACTATTTCAGTTCCAAATCCAACAAATCCACAATGAGTTGGAAAAATAAGTAAATGTGAAGTGGGTTTCAGGCATGTAAAACCAATCTGCACAATTCCAGAAATGCACTCAATTCAAAGACAACCTTAAGTTTGACAGTTCTCAGATGTCAGTTTTAATGGAATGTTGCCCCTTCAATACCTATTTCATAATAATGTTTTTAATTACTGCTTATTTTTGCATGATACTC
>NW_005275301.1:0-398 GCF_000412655.1 Myotis brandtii | reverse complement strand
GTCTGGAAAGGGTCTCACAGGCAACAGCCATGCTAATTAATGATCTGTTAATGATCTTGGTTGCTCTGCCTTGCTGATCCCACCCTTGCGTTTACATGAACCTGCCTTTGGCTGCAGGGAGGACACTGGGTGTTGAGGTTGGGAGGTGGACTTTTTGCTGTATCCTATAGGAGGCATTCTAGAAGTTCTTAAGCAGGGAAGGGGCAAAATCCATTCTATAGGCTTTTTTCCTCCCCAAGAGAATTCTGTGGACCTCATGGAGCATTAATTATTAGGCACAGAGATACAAGGAGGCCAAGGAATCAGTCTGGAAAACAATGGCATCTTCCAGGACGAGGTGACAATGAAACCAAGTGTCCTGATTTAATGTATGATTTTGATTTAATATGTAGCCCCAG
>NW_005275300.1:0-398 GCF_000412655.1 Myotis brandtii | reverse complement strand
TTTAAAAAGTTTGAGGACCCCTGGTCTAGATTATTGCCTCCCTCCTCCTAGAAAAAAATCTTTACAGAGCTGTGATTTTAATACTGTACTGTTGGGTTGAAATGAGAAACCATCAGAGAACGTCTCTGTATCTTTTGAAATATTATTGTCACTAACCATCATCTAATGACCCTTATAGGAAAACCAGTGCGATAGGTTCCTCTTTAGTACTAGAAAAGTTTGTCTCTTACGAAAATCTGTTTTGTTTTCCTTCTATTGCATAATGAGAGATATGTAACTAGTTTTATTTTCCCTTTTTGACGTGGCTGTCAGGCAGCTCAGAACTAAGTTTTATGCTCAATTACAGTAACTATCCTCATTCTTTAATTTCTAATATTAACCCAATCTTTTCCTCTTCT
>NW_005275299.1:0-398 GCF_000412655.1 Myotis brandtii | reverse complement strand
GGCCATCTATGACCTCATTTCTTACTACTCTCCCCCTGGGTCACTCTTGCTATTCCTCTGACACAATGGTTACTGCCTCAAGGTCCTTGTGCTTTTGGATTCCTGTATCTAGTTATCTTGTCTTGCTTTCTCATCTTCTCCAGGTCTCTGCTCAAAATATTACATCAGAGTCAGGGAAGCCTGGCATGATCCCCCTAACATAAATGTCCCACTCCACTCAGTGCACAAAGAACAATCATTCCTCTTCTCCTGATTTATTTTCCATTCCAGCACTCAATATCACCTTCAACTATATAGTACTTAGCATGTCTCCCCTTCAGAAGAAAAGGGACTTGATTTTGTTCATTATACTGACATGTGCAGATGAAAGGGGCAACATGCTAACCTGACAAGCTCAG
>NW_005275298.1:0-398 GCF_000412655.1 Myotis brandtii | reverse complement strand
TTTTTCTGTCAACTTTTATAACACTTTCCTCTTGTTCGCTTAACACCTTTTATATGCAATGTAATTATTTGTGCTCATTTTGTCCAGATCCTATCCTATAAATTCTGTATCTTTTCTAATCCCCAAAGCACTTTTACGATAGGATGTTACAATATAGACCACTGATGGCTACTGTTAAGCAAATAATGAAGATAGAGATGAAATTCCAGCAGTTCTTTGAACTGTTGGGGGAAAAAAAGAAAACCTTATATTTTCTAAAAGAGATATAAAAAGTTTATTCAGGTTCAAAAAATTAATAACAGGATAGTGATTGCACATATTTTGCATCCTAACAATAGGCAAACCGTGACTTCCTGCTTCCAGACGATGCTTTCTGCTGGCTGCCTTAGTTTCATGCC
>NW_005275297.1:0-398 GCF_000412655.1 Myotis brandtii | reverse complement strand
TTTCTAGAGCCACCCTCCACTAAAAGGGGCCAGGGCTGCCTGGAGAAAAGGCTGGACCAGGAAAGGATGAGACGATCATGCAACTTATTATTTTGTACTAGAAATTACAAAAGTGTGCAGAGCGGTGAGGAAACCTGGCAGACCCCGCCTGGGCCAGGGGATCAGTGAGGGGGTGGGTCACTGCAGTGCGCTTTCCGCGTGGGGCCCTAAGAAAGCTCAGCATCACTTCTGCACAGTCTTGCCAGGAAGGCACCAAGAACACCGCCTGTGTCGAATCATGAAGACATTCTGAAAGATCCAGGTAGAGGGTCATCCCACAGGGAAAGATGAGGCAGGGAAAGATGGCGAACAGTTCCAGATGGAAGGAAACGGATGGACAGCGAAAGCTAAACACGGCA
>NW_005275296.1:0-398 GCF_000412655.1 Myotis brandtii | reverse complement strand
ACAGGTTTTTCAAGGCTAGGGCACAAGCAGGCAGGGGGTTGGGGTTTAATTATAGGCTTGTAAGCATTTGTGTCAGAATGCAGGTTTGAGGCTTCTAAGTTGCCTTCACACAACCAGTTACCATAGTCAATTTTAGAAGATTTTTATCACCTCCAAAAGAAGCCCTGTGCCTTGTAGCTATGACATATAACATCCCACCTGCCTCCTTGGCTCCAGGGAACTGATCATCGACTTTGTGTCTCTCTAGATTTTCCTCTTGTGGACATTTCATATGAATGGAATCCCTCAATCTGTGGTCTTTTGTGACTGGCTTCTTTCACTCAGTATAATGTTTTCATATGTTGTAACATGTAGCTATACTTCATTCCTTTTTTTATGGCTGAAAATTATTCCATTGT
>NW_005275295.1:0-398 GCF_000412655.1 Myotis brandtii | reverse complement strand
TCGCTGTCCCACCCTCCTGCTGATCTGTGATCTGGTCGTGAGGGGCTTGGTTGTTAAGCCTCAGGGCATAATGGCTAATTAGCATATTCTCTTATATAGGATTGTGCAATATATAACCAGAATCTGAAGTGAAATACTTTAAATGTTGTACAATAATTTTAAAATTAATTGCTTTCTAACTATTTCATGTTATTTCTTTCTCCTTCACTATCTTTTACAGTTAGTAAAGGATTTTTACTTCTTTTGCATCATTCTCCAGTCTCCGAGACCAACTTGAATAGTGTTGAAATATTTCACTATTTCCTTCTCTCAGCGATTATACCTGAACTTTTATGAGGAAATAAATTATCTTAAAAGGAAAAGAAACCTTGATAGAATTAGAAAAATGTGACAACATT
>NW_005275294.1:0-398 GCF_000412655.1 Myotis brandtii | reverse complement strand
TATTTTTAATAATAAGCAATCATTAATCCACCAGGGTCATACCAGTTTGGTGTTTATTTGAAACTGTTCATAATTGTAAGCCTCAGAGTATCTCAAAATACACAAAATAGCTAACATGCAATTCTGAATAGGCATAGGACAGATTTTATTTGTTTGAATCAATTCAAAAGTTCAGAAGTAGCTCCTGATTTTTTATGACCAGAAGGACGCCAGTGATGTAATAATGCTTGTTCCTTCCTGTGCACATCCGAGCATTTGCAGACCCCTTGCTGGGGCAGTGCCATGTCATGGGTATATCAGGCCTAACTATTCCCTTCCTCCTCATCAGCCTCAAGTATTGTTTATTATGTACTTACTGGGTGGTGTATTCTGTGTTAACTACTATTCTTGTGTTGTCT
>NW_005275293.1:0-398 GCF_000412655.1 Myotis brandtii | reverse complement strand
TATCTGGGCCAACAGCACACCTGGTCAGACATGTGCTAGACCCTGTACATCATCTCGTGTAATCTTTACAGCAACCCCACGAGGTAGAGACTACAATTCTCACTTTAAAGGAAGGCTAAGTAGCTTGCTAACGGCTTAATAAGAGGCAAGAGCTAGACAAGACCGGGACTGATTCCCAGGGGCCTGCGCCCTATCTCCCCTGCACTGAGGGGATGTTTGTGCGGAGAGAGGGGAGCAGTAAAACAGGGCAGTTCTTACACTTTTTGGAGACGCTCATGACCATGGCTCTAGGCGCCCAGCCCCCGTCTAGGCCCAGGGTGGCAGCCGAAGCCTGAGCCCCCACCCAGCCGGGGTCTGGAGCGAGGCACCCGCAGGGGGCTGCGGAGCGGCCATCACCT
>NW_005275292.1:0-398 GCF_000412655.1 Myotis brandtii | reverse complement strand
GGGGTCGCGACCCACAGGTTGAGAACCGCCATTATAGATAGTCAAGTTGTGTGGAAGAAACCATGGTGGCACTAAAGGTTTATTGTCTCTGGTCACAGATTTTACCCACTGCGAGCAGCCCTTTTCCTGTCCCTGCCAGATTCCTTTCTACTACTCGTAGCACCCATCACAAACCTACTCCACTCCCTAAGGTTGGGGTGATGGGAGGGCGTGCAGACGTCTATAGATGCCCAGCTCACAGCGGGAAGCCTCAGTGGTAGCAAAGCTGAGTGTTCTGAAGGAGGGCTTGTCACACATGATTTAGGCCAGGGACCAGCATGATGGCAGATGAGTACAGGACAGCCGAGCACATGGAGATCCCCTTTGGGGACCTGCAAGCTGTTTGGGAGGAATTTGAG
>NW_005275291.1:0-398 GCF_000412655.1 Myotis brandtii | reverse complement strand
CATCCATCAATTTGTACATCTACTCAGCACTTTCCTGTTCCTGACACTCAGTGCAGAGGGGACGGCTGGCTGTGTCCTCTGTGTGGCTATAATGGCAGTGAGGAGTCTAGAAGGACCCCTGGGCAATCAGTCATGGATAGGATTCAGGGGAAATTACAGGATATTGTCAACTATAAGCAAAGATGTAAAAATCAAAATATTAGTCATTTCCATAATATGCATATACATGATATATGTAACATTTCATTGCATATTTGGGTTTATCCAAGAGATGCAAGGTTTAACATTAAAAAAAAAAACCACAAACCAAACAAACAAAAAAACAGGCTCTTGGCCTAGCTGATTTTGCTCAGTGTTGAGAGCATCAGCCCATGGACTGAGGGTCTGAGATTCAATTC
>NW_005275290.1:0-398 GCF_000412655.1 Myotis brandtii | reverse complement strand
GAGAGGCTTTCCCCTCCTGCTCTTGTCTCTCTTTGCTTCTAGCTGGAGAACATCCTCTGCTTCTAAGGACTTCCTATGGTTAGATTGGGTCGTCCTGATAATCCAGAATGATTTCCCTGTTTTAAAATCTATCATCTTAATCACATCTGTACAATTCCTTTGTCATGTAATATATTCACAGTTTCCGGGGATTAGATTATAGACATATTGGGAGCCATTATTCTGCCTACTTCAAATTTCATTCAAAGTGAAAAAGTTTATTAAGAATTCTTAAACAAGTAGGGGTAGTGATATAACCTCATTTGTGTCTTAAATTTATGAAAAAGATGATTCTTTCTTTATTGTGAATTAAATTAAACTTGACAAATGCCTGTATTTAGGCTGCTATCCTCTATGCT
>NW_005275289.1:0-398 GCF_000412655.1 Myotis brandtii | reverse complement strand
AGGCAGAGCCGGCAGGGTGGCCACTGGCACTTTTCCTTTTGAGAATTACCATATTGGCAACTAGCTTCTCCCCAGCTTAAAGCCTTGTGCCCACAGGAGCCCCATCTCCCTTACAAAACCCCAAAGGGGGAGATCTGAGGGTTCACCAGGGTCGCCCAGTGCCAGCTCTCACACTCAGGAGGCACTGAGCTGGTGCCCTGTCCACGTTTTCATTCATTTATGGCTCCTCCTCCACAGAAGCAATTCGCCAGGTAAGGTCATTTCTGCCATAAGCAGTGTGATCTGGAGAGTCACACAAATGTCAGGTTCCCGTTGGGAAGGGAAAGAGCCCCACGCTATGTCCTGCATTAGAATACATCCCAGAGGCCTTTAGGAGTTAAGTGTAAAGAAACCCAACT
>NW_005275288.1:0-398 GCF_000412655.1 Myotis brandtii | reverse complement strand
TTCATATGTAAGCAGCCATGTCTCCAGCAACAGGGCTGAGGCACCTGGAGTCACCCACAACCTCCGGCCTGTGGCGCCCAGATGAGAAACAGCTGGCCAAGCAGTTTTCCTTCTATGTGAAGCTCAGTGCCTCGTACGAGGCAGTAGAATAGGAAGGAAGAAGTATGGGGCCCAAGTTCAAATTTTAGTTATACCACTGGCTAGCCATGTGACCTTCCAGGAGGGATCTTGCTTTCCTTGTGTGTGAAGTATCAATGAAATTAAGAAGAAAATAAGATGAGGTTAATGTTTTCAACAGGATTAATGCCTACGCTCTTAGCACAGTGCTTGGCACATGGTAACCCCTCTTTATTTTTATTTTATTTTTTAATATAGTTTTATTGATTTTTTACAAAGAG
>NW_005275287.1:0-398 GCF_000412655.1 Myotis brandtii | reverse complement strand
TCCTCTCTTTCTAAAAATCTATAAAAAAAATACCCTCCAGTGAGAATTAAAAAAAAATTACCAAAAATGCAAAGAAGTAGGAAAATATGACCCATACTGAGGAGAAAAATTAACCAATCAAAACCAACCCAGAACTGACACAAATGTGAGAATTAACAGAAAAGAACATTAAAACAGTTACTATAACTGTATACCATATGGTCAAAAGTTAGACATGAAAGATATTTTTAAAAAGACTAGAATTAAACGACCAAAGATGAAAACATGTGAGATGAAAAATATACTAGATATGATTAACAGCAGATTAGACACTGAGAAGAAAAGGTCAGTGGACATTAATATATATAAATAGAAACTATCTAAAGGAAACACAGAAAAAATTTAAAAAATGAAAAAAA
>NW_005275286.1:0-398 GCF_000412655.1 Myotis brandtii | reverse complement strand
CCGCTCTCCTCTTTCATTGTCTGCTCTCAATAATTATTTAAGCGTTGTTAGGTATTTATCAAGTACACTGTCAGCTTCAGAAGTTTGCTTGCTGTAGCCCGAGGTTTAGAAAGGCGATTTGTATGCATCTCAGGGCTCACACGGCAAATCCTCTCTCTGGATTGAAATGATGAAATGAACATGATGTTTTATGAGATAATAGAGGGAAAGTTCCAACTTCTAGGGTTGGATATGATTTCCCCCTCGGAGCTTTCCTGAGGAAGAAATATGCAAGCCGCTCAGAGGGCTGGGTACTGCCAGGGAGGGTGTGCAAATGGATGCACGGTGGGGAGTTGAGAAGGAACAGATGAATGGTCCAGCTCAGATGGCCTTTAAATTCATGAGGCTGAGTGCAAGCC
>NW_005275285.1:0-398 GCF_000412655.1 Myotis brandtii | reverse complement strand
GGCATGCAGGTGCAGCTCAGCATCAAAGGTCATTCTGTAGGAGAGTGGCCCATTAATAATGCCCTGAGCATGGAGTCCAAAGCCCAGAGGCCTTTTTCTTTATATTCTTCTGCCACTGATTCATTGGCTGGTATTAGGTAAACCACCCTCCTTTTATATGGAGCTGGTCCAAGGCCAAGAGTCAGGAAGCTCTCATGTGATGGTCAAGAGAAAAGAGCATAGAGCCAGCTTATCTACTAGTTATTTGATGTTGAGAAAATTCTTTAATCTCTCTGAACCTCAGTTTCCTCAGCTGTAAAAGTGGGACAGTAACCTCACCTACATCACAGAATCATTGAGAAGGCAAGGGATGTGTATGTCTTTGCAAATAAATGTTTTCAAATTTTTTGGGTAGATAT
>NW_005275284.1:0-398 GCF_000412655.1 Myotis brandtii | reverse complement strand
GGGCTTCATCTCTGCCCTCCACTCTGTCAGCTTGTTCCCTCTTCATTCCTGGCACCTGCACTTTCCCCCTTTTCTGGCTTTTTAACTTGGCTGGGAAAAATTCTCATTGTATTTTATCTGGCTTGCCTATGTATTTGAGGGATGATTTCTTGCTTCAGTTTGCCACGGTGAATGCAACTCTTGATAAGTCCTTTAAGCTTGATTTTATTCTATGTGTTGATTGCCCATTTTCCTCCTCTGTAAAGTCCTTCTTCCAGTTTTAGGTCTAAATATGAATTTGTTTATTTCCTTTTTTTTTTGACCCTCAAAAGGTTTGAGCAACTAAGGTGGATGAACTCTATTTAACTCATTCCTAGCCACAATCGACAGCTCTTCACTTGTTCTCTTAAAGCCTTTAG
>NW_005275283.1:0-398 GCF_000412655.1 Myotis brandtii | reverse complement strand
TGTGTGTGTGTGTGTGTGTGTGTGTGTGAATGACTGACTTTCCTCCTCTCCTCTCTTCACCCTAACCCTACTCAACGTTTTCTTTTTATCTTGGGAGGTGAAATGAGCAGGAAGTACCATTGGATTGCGTTCACTTACACATTAAGCAAACATTTCCTGAGCCCTTACCTCCCGCACAAGCCAGGCAAGACCCAACTCCAGGAGGCGGCATTCATACTGTATTTGTATAGTGTCCCCTGGAGCTGAGCACCGTAGGTACTGATTGGGCAGCTGAAATCAACAAAACAACCCCTCAGCCCTTCCAGGAGCTGATGGGAAACAATCAGGTGCGAATGCTACTTTGCATCTGCTAGACTAGTCCTTTTATTTTTTATTTATTGATTAAGGTATTACATATG
>NW_005275282.1:0-398 GCF_000412655.1 Myotis brandtii | reverse complement strand
AGCAAGAGGAAGTTGCAAGAGTTTAGCATCAGGATCCTGAAAACTGCCTCCACCCCTGGCAATGATGTCACTTGGTCTCTTGTACATGCCACACCAGACCACCCCCATTCTCTCAAACACCTTAGACAAAATAATACAGACCCAGAATTATTTTTTCTCTCGTTGAAAAATCTGAAACACTTTGAAAACCAAAAGCTTTTTGTTGTGGTTCAGTTCAACAAAAATGCAGTTGGTAGGAAAACCTGACCTGAAAGAATCTGAATGATTTCATGCTCCTCAGCTGTATCATTTCGTGCAAATATTTGTATTTTTGCTGCAGAAGTAATGCATGTGATTGCCGTGCTTGTTGAGACCCTCCGGGGTGTTACATAATACCGATTTCCTGATGTCCACAGCAC
>NW_005275281.1:0-398 GCF_000412655.1 Myotis brandtii | reverse complement strand
CTTCAGCGTAGCTTTTAAGGATTTGGGGTATCCCCTGTTCTGCCATTCTTTACACTTAATTTTAAATATCACATTATTAAAATGGCCTTATATGCCACTAAAATCAAACTTTTATTTTTTTTAAGTGAAAAGACTAATTTATTGCACAGCTGGGAAGCCCCCCAGGTGGGTAGTTATTTTACCATTATCCTGTGTGAGAAGTCTGTGAGCTTCCAGGTCAAACTCCTCTTTGCTGATCTTCTGCTTGAACCACAGCTTCAGGTTGGCCCAGTATCTGCAGGGGCAGAGACAGTATGAAGAATCACAGGTTTTGTTTCTTCCCCGCGTCCACCTAACCTCGTCCACCCTGAGGACAGTTTCTACTCCCTAGTGCAGCGGTTCTCAACCTGTGGGTCGCG
>NW_005275280.1:0-398 GCF_000412655.1 Myotis brandtii | reverse complement strand
TACCAACCTCAGACAAGATTACTCTGAACCCATAATAAAATGAGAGAGGAAAGCTACTTCATACTTTGTCTTGAGCCACCATAAAATACCAAATACCCCCCTCTCTTGTCTAAAATGAATAACTACCACTTCTTAGATTTTTTACATACCCAATCATAGAACTGCCCCCACTGCCTCACAATATCTAATCTAAAGCAAATCCCCGTTTTCCTAAATGCTCCCCCGCAACTCACCAACACAAAGCCCAAATTCTATAATTGAATTTATAATCATGAAGTGTCTTAGTAAGAGAAACACCCTCTCACTGAGATAGTTCATGACTGATTGTTCCCTAGGTATTCTCCCTCACTGCAAGAGTAATAAACCCACCCAGCCAGCATGGCTCAATGGTTGAGCAT
>NW_005275279.1:0-398 GCF_000412655.1 Myotis brandtii | reverse complement strand
TATTACACTCTCTCATGAAACTTATTATTTCTTCTTTCAGAGCTTTTAACATAAATAACAACTACATATGTACCCATTTGTTCCTTAATAGCCTATCTCCGCCACCAGACTATGAGTTCCATGAAGGCAGGGTGGTTATTAGTTTCTAGCTAAACCCAGCACCAATGAAGGCATTTCACCTATAGTAGAACTCGGTAAATGCATGCTTAATAGATTAATGGTTGAGTTAAAAGTAAATTGGTAATTAATTATCTAACTAACCTTTTGTAAATCACGGGCAGCCCAGAGAAAGACCTTCAGGAGGTACAAAGGAATGAAAAGGTGGGCCCGGGTTGGAGAACTGACACCAACTCAAAGAAGTGAATAATTCAGGTGCCTGTGGCTTGTGAGAGGAAGGT
>NW_005275278.1:0-398 GCF_000412655.1 Myotis brandtii | reverse complement strand
GATGGTGACACTTCCCTGGGAAAAGGAAAGAGGATTTACTCCCCCAAACTTCCCCAACACTCAAACTGAGCCACAAATAGCAAGAAGATCAAATATGACGCAGCTGGCAGGACGCGGGAGCTGAAACAGGAAACTGCTGTCCAGCCTCAGAGATAAGGTTCAGACCAGAGCTTCTAGCTGCCCGGGAGGGAGTAGGAAGGAGCTGAGTGTGACGGTCACACAGGCCTTAGTCCAATCTCCGCCTGCCACGAACTTGCGATGGGATCTCCGGCAAGTCTGCCCAACCCCCAGCTTCTGGTCCTGACCTCTACAGGAGCTGGCCAAGTGACTTGACAGGGTTGCTGTGAATAGCAGGTAACAGCAATTCTCATTCTCTCTCTCTCTCTCTCTCTCTCTCT
>NW_005275277.1:0-398 GCF_000412655.1 Myotis brandtii | reverse complement strand
CAGTTACTGTGCACACTGCCTGGTTACAATGTCCAGGGAAAATGGATGTGGGTTCAGCCTTCATGGAATTACAGTCTCATGGGCGATGGATAAAAAAAATCAAATCACCTCATAATAAATAGAAAACGGCTTGACTACATATCTTGATGGTATCCTCCTCCTTCCTTAACCTCCATTTTCACCTTCTATTTGTGCAGCCAAACTAGAAGCCCAGCTCATGGCCTCAGGGGAGGCAGGGCAGAGAAGAAAATCCAGAAGGTTCCAAAGATGGCTGCTTTTTTAAAACAAAAAACACAAGCCCTCAAAGGATAAAGATTCCCTAGGGTAGAGGAAGTACCATGGACTCTTGAACAACAGGGGTTTGAGCTGCATGGTCTACTTATACACACATTTTTTTT
>NW_005275276.1:0-398 GCF_000412655.1 Myotis brandtii | reverse complement strand
TCTATCCACTGAGCCAAACCGGTTAGGGCATACTCTTTCCTTTTTTAAACACTCTTTCTTTTTTGGATTCAGTGACACCACATTTTCCCACTTTTCCTCCTACTCTCTGCCTGGGGCTTCACTGTTTCCTCTCCTGACTCATCCACTTCTATCAGATATTTAAAACAAATTTTTAGAATCTTAGTGATGATTTCAGATTGTCATCATATATAATTCAAACAGTTGATAAATTTGGTTATACAATTTTGTAATAATATCTACTTAGAAGTATCTTGATTATATAATTTTTTGGAATAATATTTCCTTAGGGATAAAGTTTATACATGTTTTTAAAGACATTATGCAGTAATAGCATATGCCATGGAATTTGGCAGCAATAACATTCTTACTATGATGTG
>NW_005275275.1:0-398 GCF_000412655.1 Myotis brandtii | reverse complement strand
TGTGTGAATTTATAAAATTCTTAGACCACACTTGGTAATTTAGAAAATTTCCTTTACTATAAAGATAGGGAAGATAAAGATAAGAGAAACTAAGTGAATTTCACATGATCACACAGTCAGTCAATCATGGCGGACTCCAAAATATACAGAGCACTTTCTAAGTCCAAGATCACGGGTCTTTGTGATTTGTTTTTTGTGATAGCACTTAACATATGGATCCTCCAACCCCATATCCATTAATTCAATATTTGTTTATTCAATATTTATTCAGTATACAATATTTAAATATCACTGTGTCTCTTAGTTCTCATTTGTCCTTTTCAATTTACTACAGAAATTATTCCAAATATATGTTCAGGGAACACAAGTTTTGTTACATAGATAGATGTTTTTTTTTT
>NW_005275274.1:0-398 GCF_000412655.1 Myotis brandtii | reverse complement strand
GAAAAATGTCTACTGATCACTAACATACTTCTGAATAGTTCAGTCCACTCTGGAATTTTGATTCATCTATTTTGTATTTCTTTCTCATGTCTTTACAAAATATATTTTTTGTGACTTTTCTAGCTGATTTTAGATTTGTTTCAACAGGGTTATTGACTTGCATGACACACTATCTATTAAAGAAATAGTTGTTTACAGTATGCCCTGTTATTTTTAGCAACAGCATGTAATCATTATAAAAAAATAATAACAGGTAACATTTATTAAGCACTTACTGAGTGCAATTTCTGCCATTTTAAAAGCTATTTTCACTGGATATAATAAATAAGGTTGATATTTATTTATTTTCTAGTTTTATTAAGAAACTAGAGGCCTGGTGCATGACATTCATGCACTGG
>NW_005275273.1:0-398 GCF_000412655.1 Myotis brandtii | reverse complement strand
AATGCAAAAAATTCACTATTAATAACTCAATCTTGAACTGACCCCCTTAAAAACCAAATTGCTGAGAACCACTGCTCTAGATCAATGTACAAATACTGTTATCATACAGTGAATCTGAAATTTTAATAGAAATAGGCAAACACAAACTTATAGTTATTACTAAAATTTAGGATTTATGGCTGAAAGATTAAATGGAAAAAGGAACTGTTCAATGTAGACCCTTAACAGACAAGAAAAAAGTGATGCTAACTGTTAACATATCTTTCTGTATAGAAATCACCAAACCTGTGAATGAAAGAAAAAAATGGAGAGAATTATGAGTTAAAAATAAATACGTAGAAGTGAGCTCAATGTAGGTATAAACCACTATATCCTAATCATATTATAGATATAGGTAA
>NW_005275272.1:0-397 GCF_000412655.1 Myotis brandtii | reverse complement strand
AAGTAGATCTAAATTTAAAATCTGTTTCTGCTTCTTCCTAATTGGAGGAACTCTTGCAGCCTCCTTTCTTCAACCTTTTGAGGCTCATTGCCTATCTCTGAGGATGTTATATGGGTTCTGATACCTTTAAGACATTTAAGTATGTGACTGGGTTCCTGTCAAACATGGAATGTTCATTTCATGTTAGTTCCTTTCCCTTTCTGCTCTTCTCTTTGTCTGGAGTTCTTTCAACTCTAGCACATTTGCTAGAACTGGTCTATGTTTGGATTAAACCTTGCCATAATTCAGACGTATAATTGTGGTTATACTTTTTGAAATGTTTGCATTAAATTAGAATGAAAACTATGCTACAAAAGATTCTAAGGCATCCTATATAATAAAGAGGTAATATGCAAAT
>NW_005275271.1:0-397 GCF_000412655.1 Myotis brandtii | reverse complement strand
GAGGGCTGAGAACCACTGGAAAACACTTTTAAACTCCATTTTGTTGTACCAGTTTATGACATCAATAACCTAAGTTTCTAAAATTGAGCAAAATCTTCAAAATTGTACAAGGCTTTTTAGATAAGCATATATAAAATTCTGACATTATAAGCTAATGATTCTTAACCTTTTGGGGGGGTGAGGTCTATAGACCTTTTGAAAATCTGATGAAAGCCGTAGATTCCAAACTCAAAATAAAATATATAAAGAAATGTTGAACCCCCCCGTTACCAAAAGGTCACCATCAACTCAAGAACCCAAATTTGGGGGGCTTACTTTGCACTAGTGTTTGTGGATTCTCTCATATTACAGTATTCCTTTAAATATTAAGCTTCAAATAAATAAATAAATATCAAGC
>NW_005275270.1:0-397 GCF_000412655.1 Myotis brandtii | reverse complement strand
CCCCACACTCCCCATGTACAAATTTTGTGCACCAGGCCACTAATATAAAATAATCTTGAAGAAGGATTTTTATCCATCAGTTACTTTCAGATCAGTATATAGTAGGTTCCTTAGTGATTGGCAGTATTAGGAGAAAATAAATGCTGCTTATTTCAATGACAGTTGTTGTTACATACCATCATTATAGTTCATATGGCTTTTGAAAGTTTATATTATAGTGGGAAAATTATTTTGAAATTGACTTGTTATACTAGTTTATCAGCACAATGTGAGTGTATGATATTTTGATCTTTGCCAACAAGCAAGACTTTGAATCAGACTAAGGTTGATGTTAGGAAAGTTTACATTCAAGCTCTCAGAGCAACACATTTATTTACTTAGCAATATTTATTGAGAC
>NW_005275269.1:0-397 GCF_000412655.1 Myotis brandtii | reverse complement strand
TTGTGGTGGCCATCTTGTGACCACCATCTTGTGGCGACCATCTTGTGATGACGTGAGGACACGAAGCCACCTAGGCTTTTATTAGTATAGATTACCACTTTCCCACCATATAAATAATGAACAGTCTTGTAGAAAATCAGAACCATCTAAATTGTAAAGAAGGTGATTGTCATTTTGTGTGGGGCTCAGTTTCGGTGGTTCCATCCCAGACTTTGAATTTTAATTTCCATATGAAGCCTCCTATGGTATCTATCTATGTACCTGCCTCTCTCTTGCTCTTTCTCAAGCCCTCTCCATGCACAGACATATATGTACACACATCTATAGGTATATATTATAATGCTATGTTGTCATTTTATATATAATCCTATCTAATAATAGACAAAGATTGAAATTG
>NW_005275268.1:0-397 GCF_000412655.1 Myotis brandtii | reverse complement strand
CTTAGAGAAGTGGCTAGTTTAAAGTTAAGAGCCAATGCTTTTAGTAACTCTGATGTATTGTCTTCACATTTAACTTTAGAGATAGATTTGGAGACACATTGAACATTGGAATAACAGGAGTGGACCTGGCAGAATCAGAGCAGTCAGGAAGGACAGCTGATGTTTCCAATGAGCCAGAGGGAGTTGAGCAGTGGGTCAGAGTGCCTGGCATGTTCATGGGTGAGTATCATCTGGAGAGAGGGATGGGGACAGGGGATGATTGAGAGTCAGGACACAAGGGTTCTTTCCCTGTCCCCTCACCGTCATCTATCAGAGGTGCAATGTGTGACAGTCCCTTCTCCATGTTGTGCTTCCTGCTTCCCAAACATCTAGTGAGATTAGCCTAGGTGGCTGCTTC
>NW_005275267.1:0-397 GCF_000412655.1 Myotis brandtii | reverse complement strand
GCATGAAGCTGGGACTTTTGAAAGCACCTACACACATCCCAGCAGGTCGCCCAGGAATGCCTGACCTCTTGTTTGTGACCCTCACTAGACGGTGAGCTCAGAACATAGAGACAAGTCTGCCACAGTCACCTCTGATACTGGGTGTCCCACACAGGCTGGGAGAGGAGCCGCGCCACGGGTTAGTTAGATGTTGACCACGAGCTGAGAGATGGAGTAGGGAGAACCTCTGTCCTGGGTTCGAGGGGCCTCCTGACTGGTTAGAGCCAGCAGAGGGAGCCGTGACAAGCTCCAGCATTTTGCAGAGATGACCCCTATTGGAAGGTTGGAGTCATCTTTGGTTTCCCACCTAGCAACCATTCACTCCCCTCCCTTCTTCTGGTGGAAACCCCATTTGATT
>NW_005275266.1:0-397 GCF_000412655.1 Myotis brandtii | reverse complement strand
AACCACTGAGCCATGCCGGCCAGGCAGCTGTCCTTTTAAATGGACCACAGATGGTGACTCGGAGCACCCATGTTCCCATACTTATCGGAGCCCCCAGGATATTGCCATATCAATTGGCCTCACCTTCTCATTCCTCTGCCCCTGGGCCCCAAGGGACAGGGATGTTGGCAGAGCCTGGGAGCTAGGAACCGTCCTGGTCCTTGAATCACCTGCAAGGCTTAGTGGATGGAGACCTGGAGGGGAGCAGTTGCATCCTTGGGCTGAATAGCTGCCTGGTGTCACCTTCTCCTGGCAGCATTCTCTGATTTCACCTGTCCCCAAGCTCAAAAGGATTGCTCTCCTCTGAACACTGGAAGGACCCCCTTCACTCACTCACTCACTCACTCACTCACTCACT
>NW_005275265.1:0-397 GCF_000412655.1 Myotis brandtii | reverse complement strand
CCGGCCGTCAGAAGCTGAGAGGGGCCCCCGTTGAGGTCCCACCTCCACAAAGAACTGACTTCGGCCAACGACCTGGATGAGCTTGGAGGCAGATTCATCCCAGAGCCTCAGGAAGGAACGCAGCCCTGGCCACCGCTCGATGTTGGCCCAGGGAGCGCGCTGAGCCTGGCCTTCTCACCCACAGGCTGCGAGAGGATGGACTTGTGTTGTCTGAAGCGCCTAAGTGGGTGGTGATTTTTAGGGCAACAACAGAGAATGAATGCGAGGGGCCCCAGCCTCCGGAAGGCTTCTTCCTGTCAGCAAGAACCGGGCCTGAGTGTGAAGGTGATTTTCCAAACACAGTTCAGGGAGATGCGCGTTAAGGTTTTGGGCTGCTCGTCTATTCCATTCTCACTGC
>NW_005275264.1:0-397 GCF_000412655.1 Myotis brandtii | reverse complement strand
TAGGCAAAATTCTCTTAAATATTCAAACCACAGACCAAAGCCTCCATTTCCCTTGCAAATTGAGGTCACTGCAATTTTAGGAAGAGCAGGAGTGAGTGAGGAGGCACTGGATTGAAATGGTCTGGGATTTGGGGGGTGAATTGGTGTACATAGATCCATCCTCAACGTTGCCTTCCCCGCTTCAAATAACAGACATTGGATAACTTCTTTGTCAGCTAAGAGTAGGGCTGTTACCTGCCCACAGTGAGGTTTATATGTTTACTCTTTTCCTCTCCCTGCCCCTGCAATATTGTTGTTCACACTCACTGCCTGGGGAAAGAGGAGACTGGTGTTGGTAATGAGAGGAGATGCTGAGAACTACCAGGCAGGAGAGAGAGAGAGAGAGAGAGAGAGAGAG
>NW_005275263.1:0-397 GCF_000412655.1 Myotis brandtii | reverse complement strand
TTTTCTTTAAGCCTTGATCAAAGCAGTCTTTTCACACTCAGTCTTCTTCCCATTTACAGGAATGATATTGACCCTTTGAAGATATTTTCTTGTCCAAGCCATCATAGTTCATAAAATTAAAAGTCGAGTTGACAGTCCATCTCAGCCCTCAGCCACATCATCCTTGACCGTGGTTCTCAAGGGAAGTGTGGGGAGGTGATTTTATGGCCATTTTGCAATAATTATACACTCTTATTTCATCCTCTAGATCTTTTGTTTCAAGCAAGAATGTTCTTGAACTTCAAAAGAATTAAATGCATTTACAAGGCAGTCAAGGGACTAGGGAAAGGAGAGTGAGCAGTTTCTACAAGGTGTAAACAGTGGTTTGTGAGAAAGAAAAGAGGAAAGCTTGCTAGCA
>NW_005275262.1:0-397 GCF_000412655.1 Myotis brandtii | reverse complement strand
TCAGGGGAAAATTAAGGTTAAATGAAGTCATAAGGGTGAGGCCCTATCAAATAAGACTGGTGACCTTGTAAAAAGAACAAGAGATGCCAGGGGCACATAGGCACAGAGAAAAGGCCACGTGAGGACACAGAAAGAAGCAGCTACCCATCCAAGCCAAGGAGAGAGGCCTCAGGAGAAACCAACTTTGCCAGCATCTGATCTTGGAATTCCAGCCTCCAAAACTATGAGGACATTAATTTTTGTTGTATATTCCACACAGTCTGCGGTATTTCGTTATGGCAGGCCTGACAAAGTGATACACAAAGCAACGAAGAAGACATACTAGTTCTAACATTTACAATGTCTATAACAGAAGCAAACATGAGTTTTTCAAAAGAAGCCTGTATAGGCAGTCCTC
>NW_005275261.1:0-397 GCF_000412655.1 Myotis brandtii | reverse complement strand
ATTCAATTCTAGAACCCACATTGTCTGGTTCTGGCAGTTAAAAGTAATTTAGAAGAGTTAATAATTTAGTCAGTCTCTCAATGGACCATGTGAGAGAAAGGTGTATTTTAAAGCAAAACAAGCACCTTTAAAAATCTTTTATTATCACTCTCCCCTCCATATTCTTCATTCAAAACATGTCTGCTCTCTTCAGTCCTCTTTTGCTCATGCTCAATCCTTCTAAGCTTCTCCCTCCCCAACTCTCAAAGCTTCCCCCAAGTGTACACAACCTCAGTTCTTCTTTAGTTTCCTATGAGACATTCCAATGCTGAATTATTGGGCTTCCTCAGCACTCCCTCCCCATTAGCCATTTCTTTAGAACCAATAAGTGCCAGGAGGTGACTCAACATGTAAAAAA
>NW_005275260.1:0-397 GCF_000412655.1 Myotis brandtii | reverse complement strand
TTTTAAGTCAAGTGGGCATATCGCCTCCATTTCACAGATGAGAAAACCGAGGCTTGAAGATAGCATGTGACCTTTCTAAGGTCATTGGAAACCAAGGTTCTCAGTCTCCAAAGCCTAAGAACAAAGGGAATTCAAACTCCCACACCAGCAGGGGCTGTGGGTGAGACGGAAGAGGAAGCGGCTGGAAGGAGCCCTTGGTTGGTACCATGAAGAATAAGGGACAGTTGCTCTCGCTGATGGCTGCCATAGATGCACAACCCATGGACACCCACAGAGATGTGGTGGGGGCCAGAGGGAGGGCAGTGCTGGGCTGGGTGCAGAGGGGCAAAGGAAGGGAATGGGGGACATCTGTAATAGTATCAACAATAAAAATAAAATATAATTAAAAAATAAAAGA
>NW_005275259.1:0-397 GCF_000412655.1 Myotis brandtii | reverse complement strand
CCCAGCTCCGGCTCACTCCTGGGCTCCGCACCTGTCACCTGCACTCTGCCCCAGACTGAGCTGATCACACTGGCCCCTCCACTGGCTGCTTCACCGCCCTTCCTTCCTCCCTCAGTGGCGTCAGCACTCACCCAGAACCCAAGTGAGAGACAGCATTCCCTCTGTCCTTGTTGCCAAGCCAGCCAGCCACCAGGTCCCGCCAGGAAACGCCCCTCTCCTCGGCACCCTCTCCTCCTTCCCCCTCTGCGTGCTCAGCTCCCACAGCACCCTGGTCGTCCCCCACGTCTGTGGTCTACACAGCTCTTTGTGTATGTGGCTCTAATATTAAAAGGAAATAGTAATGAAACAGTCGGCAAAATAGAACATTATAAAGTGGTGACATTTAAAAGGAAAAAAA
>NW_005275258.1:0-397 GCF_000412655.1 Myotis brandtii | reverse complement strand
TGGGGAAAGAAAAACATACATGCAAGATTGTGAGAAATATCACATGTCTAAATAATATGTACTATAGAATACAAAAGTAAATGTCAAAGAAAAATCTTTAAAAGTCAATATAGAAATAAGTGAATTTCAAATAGTGCCTATAAAAGTGAAGGAAACATGATTCCAACAGAAAGGCAAAATAATAGATTTAAGATTAGATGAAAGGGCAGGGGAAGGAGATAAAAAGGTATCAGGCTAGAAGGCAGTCCAAAATAAAAGAGGAGATTGGGGCGATTGCCAGAAATTGTTTTGGTACAACATAGGTGATAAAACAATTTTTAATGTTTTAATAGCAATAAATAAGAGGTGCTGTCCTGTTGAATGCTAAGTTAATGTGGGGGTTGACAGGTTTGAAAAA
>NW_005275257.1:0-397 GCF_000412655.1 Myotis brandtii | reverse complement strand
GGTGCCAGTGATGCCATCGGCCCACAGCTCACCCTACCTCACCCCAGGCCCAGGGCCCTTGCATTGCCAGCTCAGCCTTCCTCTTCCCCAGGTGGCAGAGGTGTGTTGTGTCTGGTCCGAACGTGGCTGAGTCACAGGGGAGGCCTTCCAGGAAGAGGGAACTGGGTCAGTGTCAGCACAGCAGGGACACACGGGGACTGTCAGGAACCTGAGTCCTTGGCGACCCTGAGGCCGGCTCTGGTCAGGGCTTCTCCCCTGCTTTCCTCCCTCCTGTCCAGAGGGGGCGCTCTTTCTGTCCCTCTCAGGGCTGCCATCCTCTGCCTGGACCCAAAGGAGGGCTTCCTGGAGTTCCTCTCCGTCCACACCCCTGCCAGGTGTCCCACCTGGCCCCATGCCC
>NW_005275256.1:0-397 GCF_000412655.1 Myotis brandtii | reverse complement strand
GGGCAGATCTGCTTGCAGATGGCGAGGTTCCAGAGCTGCTTGCTCAAAGGGGGAAGCTGTTAAGACAGGTGATGGAGGGGAAGGCAGTGGGGTTCTGAGAAAATGTGCCTCATTCTGCTGGATTTGCCCTGTGTTATGAAGGAGAGTGGAGCTTAGAGGAGGGTTCGGAGCCTAGGAGGGATATTTAACAGGATCTTTAGAAAAAAAGAAGTCAGAAGGTGGAGGCGTCAGAAGTTAGGAAGCTATTGCAATCATTCAGGTGAGTGGGTTAGCTCCTAGGGCGACATCTGTCTGTTGCTGGTGTTTTTTATGTTCCTCTCTCCCTCCGCCACAGCGCTTGGCAAGTTGTAGGTGTTCAAGAAGTACTTGTTGAAACCTGAAAGCAGACCTGGCAGTG
>NW_005275255.1:0-397 GCF_000412655.1 Myotis brandtii | reverse complement strand
TTGAAATGATAATATTTGTAAAATCCTTATTTCAAACCAAATGCCATTTGCTAAAAATACTCATTCAAATTATTTATGGATAAACATAATCAAACTTGGATTGAAATCCCCACATCTCACGGAAACATGGTGGGACTTGAGTAGCAGAGAGAAGTCCATGACAAATGCTGGACTTGAGGTTTCTATTCAGAAAATAGAGGAGCTTGCCCTGTGGGGATCTTCTGCCCCAAATTCATTTTAGTTCCCACCTTACACACTGCCTCATCATGCCTTTGGCATCCTGTGGCTTCATGGGGCATCTGCTTGTGGTACAAGGACAAGCAACCAGGTGTATCCCACAACTAGGCCTAGGGTGTCACAAGCAGTGAATGACACGTCCTGGACTAAGTCCAATTAT
>NW_005275254.1:0-397 GCF_000412655.1 Myotis brandtii | reverse complement strand
CTAATACCATCTTTAAAAAGAGTTCCCTGGAGAAATGGCTAAAATGAACCTTGGGTCAGGCACTGCACCAAAGGAGGCTGGAGCCTTTGGCAGTGCCAGTAATAGACAGTATTAACAGAAAAGAAAAGAAAAAATAGCAAGTATTCAAAAGATTTTAATTTGAGGAACTGATAAAACACTACAATCAAATGAGAGCTACACATTCTTTTTAAATACACATGGAACATTATGCTAGTTCATAAAGCACATATTATTAATTGTAAAAACCATAGGATAATTTCATTATACATAAAAATATTAAAAATTTAGCATCAGCTCATGTTTAAAAAAAAGCACAAAACCTCTCAACAGACTAAGGATAGAAGGAATTTACTTAATCTCATAAAGTACATCTATG
>NW_005275253.1:0-397 GCF_000412655.1 Myotis brandtii | reverse complement strand
CTCCCTTCCTCTCTGTCTAAAATCAATAAAAACATTTAAGAAAAGAGTTGGTTGTGGGGAGTGAGTGGCTTCCCCAATGTTGGGGTTCTAACGTGTCTCCAGGCACTTGGGAGGGGGCTCTTCCTTCCGGGGGGGGGCATAGCTTTTCCCTTCCAGCCCCCCGACCTGCCAGGGGCCCCAGGAGACACGGCCTGCTGCCCTCTTTCGTTCCCCTCACCTGCTGACACACCCCGGCCTCAGGTGATGCTCGGACTCCTGAAGGGGCTTTCTCAGGAGGCCCAGGTGAGCCTGACCTGGAACGAAGTGTGGGAGGCAGAGGGCCAGCCTCGGGGACGGTGGCCTGCAAACCCGAGTGGCACCTCCTCACCACTCCCCCAAGGAGGTGATGTCCCTTTAG
>NW_005275252.1:0-397 GCF_000412655.1 Myotis brandtii | reverse complement strand
GCCCATGAGGTCCTTCATGTCCGGCTCTTCACTTCTATCTACAGTTCTTACCTCCTCGTCTATGCTGTGGCTATCCAGAACTACCTGGAGCTCCCCCAGAGAACCCCCATTTCTGTTACATCCAGCTCCCTGAATGTTGTCCTCTTGGAGGAACTTACTACTTGGAACTGAAATTCCCTATGTACTTGTCATAATCATCCATTGGACTGAGCGTGCCTAAGTGTTCTCCTGCCTAACACAGTGCCTGGAGCAGAAGAGACATTTGAATATTTGATAATGACTGAACGATTTTGTACCCCGCAGTACCTATAGAAGACACACAAGTGGACTCAATAAACACTTAAGAGAAAAGGTTTAATTTTCTGCTGCTGCTGCAGCAAATGAGAATGAAGATTTT
>NW_005275251.1:0-397 GCF_000412655.1 Myotis brandtii | reverse complement strand
AGAGGCCATTTCTGCCCTCAGGAGCTCAGACTCCACAGGTGGGTTCCTTCGCCCCAGGCGGCCCCAGGCGTAGAGGTTAGAACACAGACTCAGGCTGCCTGGGTCGAATCCTGGGCAGGCCACTCAGTAGCAGGGTGACCCAAGCACCTTATTTCACTTCTCTGTGCTTCAGTTTCCTCATCTGCAAAATGAAGAGAATAGCAGGCACTACCTCATGGGGTCGCTTTGAGAAGTTAACAAGGTCAAGTGCTAAAACAGGCATAGGGTACACAGAATAAAAGTGTCAGCTGTCATATAAGCAAGCATTATGCAGTGTTAGCTCATGGTTATTAAGCCACAGGACATGGGTGACTTTGAAGGGAAGCTGATGAATACCCTAAAATCGTGATTATAATTT
>NW_005275250.1:0-397 GCF_000412655.1 Myotis brandtii | reverse complement strand
GAGAAAATCCAGGATGGGGTGAACACAACTGGCTCATAGCCTATAGCATTGACAAGCTTTGGAAAAATAGCCTGATACACATGGTGGGCTCTCTGTATCCACAGGGTCTACATCCATGGATTCAACCAACAGTGGATTGAAGATATTCAGAAAAAAAGTTACATTGTTGCTGATGTGTACTATGTTGTCAGACCTACAGTGGTGTCTTTGTACCTAACATGTATAGACTTTTCTTCTTGTCATTATTCCCAAACAATGTAGTATAACAACTATTTAAAAACCATTCACATTGCAGTAGGTATTATAAGTAATCTAGAGATGATTTATAATACATGGGAGGATGTGTATAGATTATATGCAAATACAGGGTGTCCCAAAATTCACGCAAGAAGTAATT
>NW_005275249.1:0-397 GCF_000412655.1 Myotis brandtii | reverse complement strand
ATGCCAATGTGTGTGGTATTGCATCACATGACGTTACTTGCTGGGTGAGATATACTTGAAGGTGGAGAGTATGAGAGGGGCTGTCTTGGTGATCACTAACCTTTATCCCCTCCATCCTCCGAGGGTACATGTGATGACTATATTTTCTAACCTCCCTGGCAGTTGGGTTGGGTCATACTGCTGGGTTCTGGCCAGTGAACTTGGAAAGAAATGAGATGCACCATTTCTCACTTGCAGCCCAGTCACTATTAGAGCACGGATTGAACCATTAATTTTGAGCCGACTCTATGAGTAGATAGTTGGATATGCCCACCCCATCCTCAAGGAGCTCCAACTCCCTTGTAAACAGACATACCTCCTAACTCTAGACCAGTGGTTCTCAACCTTCTGGCCCTTT
>NW_005275248.1:0-397 GCF_000412655.1 Myotis brandtii | reverse complement strand
GAGGGTGAGGCATTGGCCGAGGTCCCCTGGGATCTGGGGCTCCCCTGTCCTTGTTCCTTGGGCCCTGAATGTCAGACTTGCTGTTGCTTTAGGAAGATGTGAGGAGAACGGGGTTGGTGTCCTCTCTGGTCTGGGGTGGGGGGGGACAGGAAATCTTTGTTTCTGGGTCCGGGCTGAACTCCGTGGCCTCTGTAGGGCGTCTCCCTCCCTCAGAGTCTGGGGAGCAGCTGACTCCAAACTTGTCACGAAGAACAGCCACCTGTGACACGCGCTGTCGGCAGGTCTCACCACCTCTCGGCCTCCGCCTCCCCTCAGAGGGAGGATCGGGCTGCGGTGGGGCTGGGCCAGGGCCTCTGCTCCGGCACTGCAGGGGTGTGTGTGTGTGTGTGTGTGTGTG
>NW_005275247.1:0-397 GCF_000412655.1 Myotis brandtii | reverse complement strand
GCACACCGGCTAGGCTTGTTCCATTTTTAATAAAACGGTAATTTATATAAAAACAATGCTGATTGGTTTAGAATGATTTCTGGGAAACAATTACAGGGCAGGAATCATAAGCTGGCATAAGATTTTGCTGAAGATTGTGGTTCAAAAGCCAAAAAGGACAGGACATTAAAATGCATCTAAATATCATGTAGCCCTTTGTAAAAATGCTTTCAAAGCCCACAAATTAGTTTAGTCAGCTTGTACAAACTTTTACTTTTGCCTTCTCTCAGCTGTATATAATTGACTCATTAAAGTACAAAATATATTTTCTTTTCCTCTGGCAGCAGTGCAAAATAAACCTGGAAAATGAGAACAGAAGACTACACAAAGCTGTGTGTCACCTCCATAGTGACTGTTC
>NW_005275246.1:0-397 GCF_000412655.1 Myotis brandtii | reverse complement strand
CCAGTGCAAGAATTTCATGCACCGGGCCTCTAGTTTCCAAATAAGAACACATTCTGAGGGTTCAGGTGGATGTGAATTTCCGGGGGACACTATTCAACCTACTACAGTTACTGTACTTCATTTGACTGGAAGTCAGTGAAAATCCAATAGTGGGGAAAGATAACCTGGGACCCATGAGGTATGCTGACAAAACAGCTGGTTGTTTTATCTCCTTAAAATGAGGGTGAGGCTTTAGAGGCTGCATTGCTACTTCTAAAACATAAAGTGCATTGGGATGTCAAGGACTGTGGGGTGAGGTAGCTGCCTCTGCAGCACTGACTATCTTAAGAAAAGGGAGTGAGCCTGGCCAGTGTGGCTCTGAGGTAGAGCGTCAACCTATGAACCAGGTCATGGTTCA
>NW_005275245.1:0-397 GCF_000412655.1 Myotis brandtii | reverse complement strand
AGAGACAGAGTATCAGGAGGCAGAGAGGTGGAGAACTTGTTAGAAGACCATGAACAACCTATAGGCAATTGGAAATGCAACCCCACATTTTGGAGAGAAAGTCAGGACCATAGCTACAGTTTGATGAGTTACAGTAGTCAAGGCATGCAGCAGGGAAAATGGTTTAATAGCTGCTGTGTTCCACCTTCATTTACATTTCTTTGTTTAATTCAGATTTGTGGAGGGAGTAGTCTAATTGGTTGAACTTAGCTCCTCAGGGGTTCATTCACCCAGGTGGTCTCAGCAGCTGGAAAGGCCAGTGGGTGCACTCACAGCTAGACACAGGGCCCACTTGTTAACACTCCTCAGAGTGAGCCGCCTCCTGGTAGTGCTTTCTTTGCTTGCATTTCATGACCTT
>NW_005275244.1:0-397 GCF_000412655.1 Myotis brandtii | reverse complement strand
GGATTCCTAACTGGCCATGCCTAACAATACCCTTTCAGCTGGACAGGCATCAGTTTGTTTATGATCAGCAGGAAGGAAGGGAAGGCAGGCCCAGGGACTCAGTGGGAACAGCTGAGCCTGGGCCCCTCCATGGGTTCTGGAGGAGATCCTAGTCCCATGCTCCTCCCTGCCCCCGCCCCCCGCCCCCAGGGGCCTGAAAGGCATTCTGGGGCATGGCCAGGGCAGGCTTCAGCCTTGCAGTCCCTCTGCCCAGTAAGACTCCCCTGAGGAAAGGACAAGCCCTTCGCGTCGAGGCTAGAAGAATTGGTGCCTGGATACACCCTCCCTATTCACCCCAATCTCCCAGAGGTGCCCAGCTCACCTCATCCTAGGGCAGTGATGGCGAACCTATGACACG
>NW_005275243.1:0-397 GCF_000412655.1 Myotis brandtii | reverse complement strand
AGAAGCTGACCTATGCTGTTAACTGGATCAAATATTTCACAACAGGAAGCCATTGCACAAAAACATGGTCAATCTGGTTTGCTGGCTAAGAAGATAGACTTGTTATAGGTCAGTCTTGTAACTTGGGCCATATTAACAACTAAATAATACAGAGTTATGTTTAGTCACTATACTAGGTTAACTCTAACATCCCCAACACTGCTACTGATGGCTCCTCTGACATGTAGCACTGGGAACCCGATACAGCCATTGCCATGGCCACCATCATCCCCAGAATGGCTTCTGGGCAGTCCTTGCTTCTTCATAATGCTGGTTTCTGATTCAAAGTCTAGGGTGCACTTCCGGTTAGTAGAGTGTAGCTCGAGGCTCATGTCCTTGAAAGGTGGGAAAGGGAGCT
>NW_005275242.1:0-397 GCF_000412655.1 Myotis brandtii | reverse complement strand
GCAATAGTTATTTTAATTCTTGCTGGGCTTTCAGTCCTCATACCTAAGAAAAATGGAAACATTTCTGCAATGAATCTGTAGTTTAATTCCGCTGAATCCAGATAAGCTACCAGATTGCTTTCCTAGCCAGAGGCCCTTTCCCAGGGCTGTGCCGTCTGGGAGCTGCTTTTCCCCGGGGGTGCCACCGCCCATCCTGCCCGCACCCCTTCCAAACGCCCATGTTTCGTTGCCCTTTGAACCTGGGCCTCTGTGTTGGGTACCCAAGGGCTCAGTGCCACAAAAGGCTTCCAGAATTAGGAACTATAGGTCAGGATTATAGTGTGGGGCTTCTGTCCTTTAGACCTTTCTAGCTAGTTAAACTCCTGGCTGAGGGTCTGGCAGAGGGCACGAGTTTATG
>NW_005275241.1:0-397 GCF_000412655.1 Myotis brandtii | reverse complement strand
AAAAAAAAAAAAAGGCACAATTAACAACTTCTCCCTTGAGAAAATTTCTCACCCAGTCTTAAGGATTCAAACTAGAAGGTGCCCCCCCACAAAAAAATGTGAAATAGAAGGTGCTGTAAATTATTTGTCAAGTAGACTGCAGGGAGTAGCTAACATTCTTCCAGACTTTTCTTGCCAGCTGTTCAAAGAGATGAACGGGCAGGGAGAGGCCTCCCACTCACTCAACTGAGAAACTATCCGAGGGCGGCCTCCACGCTACATCTAACCTCCGCCCCAGGATGCCTTCACACCAGGACCAGATCCTGAGCGAGTCTCCTTCTTCACTTTTCTCTCTCTCCTTCCTGAGTTTCCTCTACCATCTACCTGTTGGTAATTCCAAAAATCTCTCTTTCACCCC
>NW_005275240.1:0-397 GCF_000412655.1 Myotis brandtii | reverse complement strand
TTAAGCAGCTATTGGTAATTATGTTTCTGTGTTGTAAGCAGTGACTTATTTACATATTTTTGATATTAAAACCTTGAGATTTTGTGATTTGGCTTTTTTTAAAAACTGTATTGTTAACTATTATAGATTTAAATATTGTATCACCTATTATAACAGGAAATATAATTAAAGTGCATGTATATTTAAGGTGGTGAGAAATATATATAAGACTTATAATAAAGACTACAATTTAAAATTTTCATGGCTTTTGAAACCCTGTTCCTTAAAAATATCTCTTTATAAATTGTTCTCATGGGAGAATAGATTTACTACATTTTCTTTACTCAGAACATTTTATTGTAAAAAGATAGCATTTGCTCACCTTTTACAACAGTTGGATGTTCAATACAGAAAAAAA
>NW_005275239.1:0-397 GCF_000412655.1 Myotis brandtii | reverse complement strand
TGTACTAGGCACCCCTGGTCTTTGCTTTACAATGATGATGCTTTACAAGCAAAACCAGCAATTATATTGTTTTAGATGTGGTGGATGAATTTTTTCATGTTAGAAACAGTCGTGCAGTAGAAATGTAATTTTGTGGAAATAATGTGATGCAGCGTGAAGTTGAGCTGCTTAAATACAAGTTCTTACGTTTTTGTTCCATTAATGCATCCTCAACAATATTGGTAGACTGAAATTCAGGTCATTATTGTGCCGTCACCAAAACAAAAATGATTGCTAGATGGCAAATGAGATTCAAAGCTGTACTTATAGAGTGACTTATTAGTTTAAGATCCTGGGAAAGGTGCTGAATTTCTCTGTGCCTTAGTTTCCTCATCTGGAAAATGGGGGTATTAATAGT
>NW_005275238.1:0-397 GCF_000412655.1 Myotis brandtii | reverse complement strand
ACGAATTTCATGCATCAGGCCTCTAGTAACTAAATAAAAAGGTATAGCTGGTAAACCAACAAAGAGGTAAAGAGATTACCAAGGATGCAAGGAAACTTTTGGAAGTGGCGTGGATGTTCATTATGTTGATTTTGATGTTGGTTTCATAGTGTTTTCATGTTAAAACTTAGCAAACTGTCACTCTAAATCCTTGCTAATAATATATATAATTCCAGGAGATAATGGAAGAACATACTCAAAATTCTTACGGAAGGAAAATGTAAGCCAAGATTATTATCTGCAGCCAAAATATCATTTAAGAATAGAGGCCCCAGGAATACATTTCCAAGAAAGAACTGAAGAAATTACAGTCCGAATGCTCCCTGGTTAAAAAGCTATCTGATGATAAAATACAGCT
>NW_005275237.1:0-397 GCF_000412655.1 Myotis brandtii | reverse complement strand
ACAGGCCAGGTTGAGGGACCCCTCCCCCAGTGCATGGATGTCGTGCACCAGGCCTCTAGTTTATTGATAAGATTCATGATTAACACAGAAGTAATGACAAAGGTGCTCACAGAGAATAGTCTTTTGGTAAAATTTCTATAGTAAATAAACCCCATATGATTGATCTGCCTCTTTACTATTAGATGAAACCACTGAATTAAAAAAGGATAAATTGGTTCTTGTTATATATGTGTAGTATTTATAATTAACAAATGCTTGACAAATATTTGTGCTATTTTAGAGAAATAGTTGTTTGAGTAAATGAGTATTTTAAGAGATACAATATGAATTGAAAAGGTGTCTCAAAATTAGTATTGTGGAATTGAAAAATACAAGTCTTCCTCTCCCTAAAATATAT
>NW_005275236.1:0-397 GCF_000412655.1 Myotis brandtii | reverse complement strand
CCAGAGGACACTCACTCCAATATTCACAGTAGCTTTACTGTAATCACCCCACGAGGAAAACTACAAATGGCCACAAGCAGGAGAAGGGAATGGGGCTGCCAGATACAATACAGGACGTCCCGGGGGACTGGGATTTCAAATAAACAACCAATAATTTTTTACGACAGGCATGTCCTGAACCGTAGCAATGTTACCCATAATGCACGATTGCTGAGCACAGCCGCGGGGTGATCTCGCAGAGGTGGGGTGAGCAGAAGACGGGAGAGAATGCACGCGGGGTGGTCCACGGATATGATATTGGAAAACAGGCCAAGCGCATCCTGCAATTAGAAGTCGGGAGCGTGAGGGCCCCCAGAGGAACAGGGCAGAGGCTGAGTGTGGGGAGGAGAGGGATCCG
>NW_005275235.1:0-397 GCF_000412655.1 Myotis brandtii | reverse complement strand
TTAGCTTCCATGGGCCCATGAGGCCATTCTGCAGCTGGGTCCGCCTCGCCCCTCCCCTGCACCCCCTTTCAGGGCCCTCCCCATCAGTTTGGAGCCCTGGGAGGGGAGCCCACCGGGGACCCGCTAGGTGGTGCGTGCTGGGATGGTATGTGGGCAGGAGGGCCACTCCCAGGCGGGACTGGCCAGTCCTCGGACTCTGCTGATTCTGGGCAGGAGCTAACTCCTTCCAGCAAAGGGGTGGTGGGCGCAGTCTTATTTCACCGTGATTAGAGCCGGGGGATAGAACAAGAGTCTCCACTCCCTCAAACCTCCTTTAAACTAACCGCGGCCTGGGCTCTAACCTCCCTGGGAGGAAGCCAGCGCTCATCAGCAGAAGTGAAAACCAAGTTCAAAGTGA
>NW_005275234.1:0-397 GCF_000412655.1 Myotis brandtii | reverse complement strand
TTCGACCCCCAAAGGGGTCGCGATGCACAGGTTGAGAACCGCTGAACTAGGCAGATGGGGAGAACTATGTTCCCAAACCAGGAGACCAGGTTGATCCAATGATTCCATCGTGACACCCCACTCCCACCCAGAGATCCTACCAGCTCACTCTGCTTCTAACTAGACATTTCATCCTTAAACTGGACATAAAAAAAGACATTCTTCTAGGGTCATCATGATAGTTCTTTAGGGTTTTAAACTATAAAACCACAAGTCGGACTCAATGTTTTTAATATGAATGTCATTTAAGTGTAGCGTTTTTAGCTCAAAGTCTAAATCATTCCCTAGTGTTCTGCCTTAGAGCCAACTTACTCAGTTACTATCCTATCATCTGAAGGTATATAACCTGTAATCCCTA
>NW_005275233.1:0-397 GCF_000412655.1 Myotis brandtii | reverse complement strand
ACAGTTCCTACTCATAAGGTTATGTGAGGAGTAATTGCGATAATGTCCTACCGTGGTTTGGGGCTGTAATAAGTAAGGTACTTAGAGTTGGACCTCACATTTGGGTCTGAGCTTCCGAGGGTAAAAGGGCAAAAGGAAACATACGCTTTTGGTTTTTGTTTTACCTGAGAAACATGAACGTTCTGGCATATAGTAAGCACCAGTCAATTCTGGCTCTTACAGGGCGGGAGAGGGGCCGAGGGCTTCTCATCAGGACACAGATTTGAGGGAAGAAGGTGCTTCAAGCTCCTTCTAACTGTATTGAAGCAAAAGTGACCTCAGGCATTCCTGCCCAGAGTGGCAGGAAGCTCACACCAAGCCCCCGTGGGTCTTCTGGATGTAATATGCAGCTCCTCTC
>NW_005275232.1:0-397 GCF_000412655.1 Myotis brandtii | reverse complement strand
TAGATGGTGGGTTTAAAATGCTGAAGCCAGGGTTTTCAAGAAAATATTTTCGTTGGAACAGTAGTTCTGGAATGTTCTGGGATTGATGCTCTAAAAACAAAGGGTTCTGTGGTGAAATATGTTATGAAAGCACTGCATTCTGAAACTTTCCTTTGGAAATTCGATTCTCAAAGTCCATTAGCACATTGAAGGCTCCTGAAAAGTTGCTCAATTTAAAAACAAGGTTTAGGTTGTATTTCATACTTAAACTTATTTTCAAGGGAATTTTTTTTTCCTTATAAATTTAGTAACATTTTCCCAGAAGAGTTTTGCAATAACACTTGTTTGGAACAGACTGGGTCAAATTCTATTCTGGGTAAAATTCTGTTCTGTTATGTCCTGGTACAAATAGAAAAAA
>NW_005275231.1:0-397 GCF_000412655.1 Myotis brandtii | reverse complement strand
CATCTGTAGTTTGTGGGACAACAAATGCAGGCTGGTGCGGAGAAATGCAGGATTGAAGGCTAAATGACTGGGACATGGAAAATCACTACTGAAATGTTCTGAGAAGAGAGAGGGCTGTGGGCAGAGGTGATGAAGCATGATGTCAGGAACGAGGGTGGGAGCTCCAATTACAACACAAACCCCCAAATTTAGGTGATTGTGGGGCCCCAAAGATGACCTATGGAAGGATCAGTATGCATGTAAGAGCAGTCCTCTCTTTTTGACATCAAAATCAATGAAAAAAGAATCTAGAAGTGCAAATTTAGTTAAGGAGAGGACATTGGGCCAAAATGTCCCTTGTTGCTAAAAATTAATGAATTGTCCCCTATGGTGTTTATCAGAGATACATTTAATGACC
>NW_005275230.1:0-397 GCF_000412655.1 Myotis brandtii | reverse complement strand
TCCACACCAAGGACAGAGCCAGATTTCCAGCAGCGCCCTCCTGCCACACTCCATTTGAAATGGTGACTTATTAATGTAGACTAGGACGACAGCAGCACTTAAACCCAGATGTTCTCATTATTTTTTAAAGGGCACAGCAAATGCATAGTTTGACCTCAGCCCTTTTCAAAGCCTTCAGAAACAAACTAATGCTTCTGAGGCAACCATCCCTGGCTCTCCATGCTAATTTCCACCCTTGTGAAATGTTATCCCCGCGACCACTTCCTGCCACAGGAGGAAGCTTCCTGCACCCCAACACACCCACAGGTGGGTTTATTAGCCACATTGTTTTCAGATCCTCCAAGCAGATGTTGGCTGGTTCTTTTCCAATCTGATTGTTTCAACAAGTAAATGAAAT
>NW_005275229.1:0-397 GCF_000412655.1 Myotis brandtii | reverse complement strand
ATCACCACTTTCACCACCACCATCAATAAGCAAGTCTACTAAGAGCATTTCTGCATTTGATTCAGGACACAACAGATGATACAGAGCCATTAATGCTGACATGTGCCCTTGTCCTGTAGGATTCCCAGTCATAGATTGAAAGCAATGAGATCAGAGATATAACCAAGGGGACAGTGTGGGCAAAGAACCACACAGGCTCTAGGTTCAGGAACTGAAAAGGATGGGATGAGGAGTACCTTGTCACACCTAAGCATGTTGGAAGAGGGAAATCTGGTAAACATGTAGGCAATTATTTCCCCTGTAAATAGCAGTCCCTTCCTTCTGTATCACGTTGATGCAGAATGGTGAACGTGCATATTGAAGACTTATACTAAATAATTGTACATTAAGTTGGGAG
>NW_005275228.1:0-397 GCF_000412655.1 Myotis brandtii | reverse complement strand
ATGGACCCCAATTCTAAAAAATCCCTAAGCCTGCCTAGGTTCCCCCTAAGATTCCTGCTTCAATATTTACTGTATTTTTATTTCACACAGCCCTACAAGGTAGGAATTGTTATTCTTTCCACTTTTCTAGTGACAAAACTGAGAATTAGTGGGGCTGAGCAATGAACCTAATGTTATTTAGCTAGAAAAAAAAGAGAGCTGGGGATTTAACTCTGATCTCTCTGATCCCAGAGCTAATGCCATAGGCATTATCTTTTCATTCACTCATTCCATATTTATAAAGCATCTACGATGTGACTGACACTTTTCTAAAATCTGTGGATTAAGTGATGATGAATGAGAGACATGAATCTGATTACAAATATCATATCTGAGAAGTAGACACTATATATATATA
>NW_005275227.1:0-397 GCF_000412655.1 Myotis brandtii | reverse complement strand
ACTTGGAGTTGCCACGTCAGGGTTTCAACTCCATTTCTTGCTCTGTTACAATTTATATGACAACTGCAAATCACCTCAGCCTCTCATGTCTTTGATCCTCATTTCCTCAATCTGTAAAATGGATATAATGGTACAGACTTTACAGGGTAGTTGTAATACTAAATATGAGAATGTGTGAAAGTGCATGAGCCAGCGTTATAACCAAGAGCCACGTGGCTTTCACAATGTAGAAGGCACAACATTTTAAGCCTCTTCGTCTCTCAGCAATTGGCCCCACCTGTGCCCCCTTAGCCTCTAGTCTGAGGCTAAAAGCTGTGGCAGCTGACAGATGAATGGGGCTTGAGATCCTGCCAACCCTCTGTGTGCTGGGGGAAGATGGAACCCTCAGGATTACCCC
>NW_005275226.1:0-397 GCF_000412655.1 Myotis brandtii | reverse complement strand
TGACCTTCTGGTTCATAGGTCGATGCTCATCCACTGAACACTTAAAATCCCTCTACTTCTTCCTTCTGTGATGTACATGAAAATTACATATGGAAAACCAACAAAGTAAACACATGATTTTCTCTCTCCTGAGAACCATTCCTAAATAGGAAGTTGGATAAGTAAATGAAAGGATGGGTGAAGTGATGGGTTCTATACAAAGTTCTGGAGATATGAAGTCAATAGGACATACCCCTTCCTTTAAGGAGTGTGCTGGCTTTTATCTAGTGGATGAGAGAGAGAAATAAGTGAACAGTTGCATACAGAATAAAGGAATCTGTGGGGCAATTGTGAGATCCAAAACAAGTACGGTGTTCTGCTATTCTTCTAGAAACAGTGATGCTAAAAGTAAGATTTT
>NW_005275225.1:0-397 GCF_000412655.1 Myotis brandtii | reverse complement strand
GGCCTGAGGGAGTCAGACTTCACCCTGCTGAAGGGAAGGCTGAGGGTTTGTCTGAGTGGGAAGACTCTCCTTAGAGAGAGGGAATTCCCCGCTGGTAGGAGGACGGAGCAGAGGATGGAAGAAGCCTGGATGGGGAGTCAGACCCTTGGATGGAATGTCCTGAGAGACCCGGGGGGTTCCTGCCCCACTGAGATGTCATCATTCTTCCCACCCACTGAGTTCTGGTGACTCCCACCCTCCTTCACTTCAATCCCACTACTCCACACCTTGTGGTAACTCAGACAGGAGCTGTCTGAAGGCATCACCAACCATGGAAAAATGAGTTTGCTGAGAGATAGAAAGTGAAATTATATCACAAGGGAAGGACTGCCCCTGAGAGAAGACTGTTCCCAAGCCT
>NW_005275224.1:0-397 GCF_000412655.1 Myotis brandtii | reverse complement strand
CATCAATGTAAAATTTCCTTTTTGAAATAAATATGTGTCCAAATGATTTTAGGTATGAGCCCTATCCAAATTTGTTGTTGTCTTTTTAATGTCTTTCTTGGTAAGTGTGCATTTCAAAATGTATGATCTATAAATCAAAATTTCATTGTGATCTAGTAAAATAGGTATTACTTTTTTTCTGGCATATAACTGACAGTGCATATGCACCACAAGATTTTTTTTAAAGAATTTGCAAGTGGTATTAAAAAAATAGCAATTCTTCTACTGAAATATATGAAAGGAGGCAGAGATAGTATTGTAACATTTTTTAAAATTATTTAATTGATTTTTTTATTGTTTAAAGTATTACAAATAGTAAAACATATGTCTCCTTTTTCCCCTATTGACCTCCCCCCGG
>NW_005275223.1:0-397 GCF_000412655.1 Myotis brandtii | reverse complement strand
ACGATTCTAATCAGAGTGACTATAGTAACTATCACAGTTGACCTCAGGGACAGGGTATGTGATCCAGGTCTGGCCAGTGAGAATACAAATCCTTTTGGCCTGGAATTGATTCAGATTTGGCTACATGATCCGTTGGGCCAGTTGAAGTCAAGCCCAGGGCTTCTGGAACTATCAATATGCTTTTGCAACAGTGAGGTTGCCTACTTCACGGGATGTAAAGAGCAATGAAGCCTGTCTTCACAGGTTTCTAATGATTTTTCTTTGAATGCTATACATGAAATATATGACTGGAAATAAACCCAAAACAAAGGAAAGCAGAGCTCTGACATGGAGAGACAAATACTTGAGGACATTTGAACATTTGGATTCTGCTCCACTCTAACCTAGTAAGTCCTTG
>NW_005275222.1:0-397 GCF_000412655.1 Myotis brandtii | reverse complement strand
AAAAAAAAGAGGCAACATAACCTTTCATTCTCTTAAAATTATAATTTCAATGTAATTATTTATATTTGGCTCCAAGGTCTAGATGAACTTTCATGCACTGGAAACTGGATCTCATGAAATAGCTTACATTGCCTTCTCCATACAGGCCTTGCATATGTGATTGTGTGCATGTGTGTGGCGCAGTAAATAGGATGGGAAAGACTAATAATGTGATAACTGTACAGGAAATATAACAAAGAAATGGCATTCTGGCCAACAAATTATCACTGCTAGAAACATATTTGTAATGGGAACCTTACTAATGGATCTGAGATTATATTAAAGGAGTTAAAATATTTAAAATCCATTTCTTTTCCTCCTCAGGAGGAAAGAAAAATGCTTGTTTTGAAAATGAAAT
>NW_005275221.1:0-397 GCF_000412655.1 Myotis brandtii | reverse complement strand
GACCTCACTCGATGTAAGCTATTTAGAGGTACTGCCATTAAAATAATATTAATACTAATAATAGTGATAACAATAACCGCTCCTCGATTGAGCCTATATTTTCTGTTAGCTCCCACGTTATTCCTTTTAAAATAACCTCCTCATATACTTTGCCATTTCATTCCATTTTTCTTCCCTTTCTATCTACTACCAGTTACAAAGCCAGCTAGGCAGTTCCTCAAATCATCTCTAGAGGGAGAAGGAAAACCCAGGTACCATTTTCCTCTAACTGGTGCCAGTGTCTCATGCTTCTTCTGGGAGACGCAGCCTTTCCAGAAGCATGTAAAGGTCCTTTGTGCCAGGTTGGAATTCCCTCCAGGTCAACACAGTGTGTGTGTGTGTGTGTGTGTGTGTGTGT
>NW_005275220.1:0-397 GCF_000412655.1 Myotis brandtii | reverse complement strand
GAACTCTCCAAATATTGTCTATCCCTGGATCCTGTTTTGCTCATGCACATGCTAAACCATATTGGCCTCTTCTTTGGGCAGAATGTACGTCTGACACTTATTTTTCCACCAACAGGCTTAGTAGTTAAAACTATCTAAAAACACTGCTCTCATTTTAATATAACATTAAATTACTATTTAATAAATAAAGTAAACCTTTGTGTAATTTAATTGAATTCTGAATGTGGCCCAGCACCTGCCAAAACTTCATTCAAGACATCTGGTGTTTGAAAAAGGCAGTCCAATGGACATGCCATGTAGTCATTGCCAAGTTCTATCACACACAATTAAAACATCATAAAGATAAGCACCTAGCTCAGCGGTTTCACAGGGGTCGCCTAAGACCATCGGAAAACAC
>NW_005275219.1:0-397 GCF_000412655.1 Myotis brandtii | reverse complement strand
CCTCTAGTGTGCATATATTGCAGTGTTTTACAGTAAAACATGAAAAGAATGCTGTCCCAAGTGCCTCGTGTTCAACAGTTTAATCAGCCGTTCCAGACTGTTCCCGCTCTGGTCTGAAGTGTGTGGTCACTAATTAAAATTCATGGTCCTCATCTCTCCTCGGACCATTAATGTCATACTGAACATTTGATTAATTACTCTATGAAAGCATACTTTCCACAGAGCTCTCAGCTCTTGGCAGGAGTAAAATATTTCCACCCATAGCTATCTGACATGTAAACATTACAGATCTAAAATAGATAAATTCCCAAAGGCATTCTTATTCCTATAACATTTACTTTGACCCTGGAACAATTTTCAACTCTTCGCAAAAATAGTATCTTGCTTGCCTTCTTCA
>NW_005275218.1:0-397 GCF_000412655.1 Myotis brandtii | reverse complement strand
TAATTAGGTTCAGATGAGGTCATGAGGGTGGGGCCCCCAGGATGGGATTGGAGTCCTTATAAGAATAGGAAGAGACACCAGTGCTCTTCTCTCTCTCTACCATGTGAGAACACAGCAAGAAGGTGGCTGTCTGCAAGATAGGAAGAGGGTCTTACCAGGAATCAAATAGGCTAGCACCTTGATCTGGACTTCCCAGCCCCTAGAACTGTGAGAAATAAATTAAGCACCCAGTCTATTGTATTTTGTTATAGCAGCTTGAGTAGGTAGATGTCTATCTATGTCTGTTTCTGTATATCTGTATACAGATAATAAATAGATAATATGTATATATATAGTAGATATATCTAAATTCATGTATAAGTAGACCTATGCATTTCAAATCCATGTTGTTCAAGGG
>NW_005275217.1:0-397 GCF_000412655.1 Myotis brandtii | reverse complement strand
ATTCATGTTTTCTTAAAGTAGCTTAGGAATTTGCTCTTTGGCACCAAAGTGAATAAATCACCCTTAATCTGGCATATGAATGGATATCCAAGCACATTCTATGTCTTTATTTGAATGCTCTCAATAACTATTTCTGCTTCATTGGTTCTAAATGATTTTAGGCCTTTTAAACATTCTAATGTGGTTTTTATAAAATACAAAAAAAGGTAACCAGAAAAGTATATGCTTCTCTTGAGGTAAGAATAAGAGATCAAAATTCCTGTGAAAGAATGATTTAAGCCCCAAACTCTCCTGCCTATTCAAAAAGGACATTGACAAAAATGGCATTTATCATCAGAAGAAAGGATTATTGCAATTTTTTTTTTGGTGGTAAAGCTTTGACCCTAAAGCCATGCAG
>NW_005275216.1:0-397 GCF_000412655.1 Myotis brandtii | reverse complement strand
AGGCACCCTGGGCCCTGGGTCCGACTAGCTGTGTGTGGTTGGATGGAGTCCTTTGGTTTCTCTGAGCTTTGGGTTCTCCATCTGATAAATGGGTATCACAATACTCGCCTTGTGGGGTGAGAGCTTTTGGAGGACTATTTGTAATGGGAGGCTTTGTATAGTAAGCATGTTACCCTATCTCACTGGATCCTTGAAACCACCCTATTATATGACACGGTATATAAGTCATGCTTTAATAGGCATTCTGTAGTGATAATAATATTATTATGCTTATTGTATAGATGAGGAAACTGAGGCACCCAAAACAGAGGTAACATGACTGAGGTCACAGAGTGAGTAGGTGGAGGCCATGATTCAAAACCAAGCCCGGTGGATGCCAGACCCACACACTGTCTTC
>NW_005275215.1:0-397 GCF_000412655.1 Myotis brandtii | reverse complement strand
AGTTTTTAAGTACAGCATATGTACTTAAAGTTCTCCAAGTTCTCTGAACTATGAGACAATAAATCTAAGAACAAGTGGTTATTCTAGTAGATCATTGTTGTTCAGCATTTGCCCAAAGGTGAATAGCTGATTAATTGCTCTCCCCACTCTCTACTGTTGTCAAAGGAGTGCTAGTAAAAGGCTCTTCACTAACACTGCCATGGGTCAGCCTCTCCCCAAACCAGGTAGAGCATACGGTAAGCTGACCTACTGTCACTGAATGTCAACACAAGCTGCTCTAAATTCAGCTGGCTAATTAGATGGCCAAGCCACTGTGAGTAGGGGTTGGGGAATTTATCTTGAAGTGACGTTTGTACATTTGCACTTTACATAAGACTGAAGACATTTCACAATCCTG
>NW_005275214.1:0-397 GCF_000412655.1 Myotis brandtii | reverse complement strand
TAGACAAAGAAAGGGAAGAATGAGGATAACCGAAGAAAAGTAAATGTAATGCTTCTGAGTGGGCAGAGGTTGGAACTGACTTGTGATACCAAAACCATATGTAAAGATGTGTTTGATATGGTTGTGGCCCATATTGGCTTGGTGGAACATCATTTGTTTGCTTTAGCTGTCCTCAAAGGTACCAAAATTTTTAAATTCAAGTTGCAATATGAAAACTTGGCAACAATTTGACTGACCTGTTATGCCCAACCTTGCTTTGAGAATAGTAATTACATAAACATTCAGCAGGGAGGAGTAGGATTCTAGGAACTCCCTTCCTTCTTCTAACTAGGTGCATTGTTTTTGTTTTTTGTTTTCTTCCTTTTAATCCTCACCCAAGGATATTTTTCCATTGATT
>NW_005275213.1:0-397 GCF_000412655.1 Myotis brandtii | reverse complement strand
GGCATAGCACAGCTGGACTTCCATGGTGATGAAAGTCTCCCAAGAGTGAGTGTCCCAAGAGAACCCAGTAGACATTGTATGGTCTTTTTTAGCCAAATCTTGAAAGTCAGCATCTTTTCCATCATTCTATTCATTTCAACATTCTACTCACTGAGGTGATCATAAAGGCCCACCTAGTTTTGAGGGGAGGGGACATGGATTCCATCTCCTGGTGGGAAGCATGTCAAAATATTTGCTGATCTGTTTTAAAACCATGTAGCCTTTTTCCACTTCCCACTATCCCACCCAACACATTGAATGTGACTACTGCCATCAATTCCTGAGCCTTTTCCTCAAAACTTTACTGCTATTTTTTCTTCTGTTCTCCTTTTATTAGGCTTGAATCTTTGAAAAAAAA
>NW_005275212.1:0-397 GCF_000412655.1 Myotis brandtii | reverse complement strand
TGTCTATGCTCTCCCAGAGACCAATTAGATCTTAGAAAATAGTAATCATTACCACCATCAACAATTATTTATTGAATGCAATATAGAAGAGGTGGGAACAGACACTTATTTAATATTTCATACATGCCCAACACTGTGCAAAATATTTTAAATTGTTTTACAGAAAGCCTAAAAGTGGATATTACTTAATGGGGTAGATTGAGAATTTAAGAGATAAGTTTCCCAAGTTTTTTCCAGGGGTAGTGAAAGATGGTTATTAATAAAACGGTTGATTAAAAGCATTGTTGTGGCACTGGCCTGTTTCTCAGTGGTTAGAGCACCAGCCCACAGACTTAAGAGTCCTGGGTCCCAGCCGGGGCAAGTGCAGGAGGCAACCAATGGATGTGTCTCTCTCACA
>NW_005275211.1:0-397 GCF_000412655.1 Myotis brandtii | reverse complement strand
CATCCTTTCCACAGAGTAAAGCCGCCTGCATTTCCCATCGCCGCCTAGGTGACCCGACAGTGCCTGCTGGAGACTCTCAATCCACTTTCAGTTGCTCCTGTTCTTGGTTTAATTCATCTCTGTTCTCATCTCTAAAGGCTTTTCCCCCGAACACCCTTCTCCCACAACCTGCTCTCATTTCTCCTCCCTGAAGCCCATGGCACCAAGGACTCGGGGTATTCGTTTTGGGATTCCCACGACCTCGCGGGGGTGCGTGCCTCGCCGTGGGGGCTCCATGAACGAACGAAAGAACTAAATGGATGGATGGTGGTCCCGAGGAAACGGAAAGTACACCATCTGCAAAGGAGTTAGTGTTGGGTTTGTTTTGTTTTCTTCTGCGTTAAAAATTGCACAGCCC
>NW_005275210.1:0-397 GCF_000412655.1 Myotis brandtii | reverse complement strand
AGAGAGAGGAGGAGACACAGCAGATTTTAATTGCTTTGATGGAAGTAGTATAGGTCATTTCAGAATACAGTTCACTGGCCAGAACTAGTCACCTGGCCCCAATCCAACTGCAAGAGAGGATGGGAAGTTCAAAGGAGCTCATTGATAGATCATAAATCTTAATAGATTCTACCACAGACTAAAAAGTAGGAAATCTGAATTTTGGACAAGACTTCAAAATCAATTTCATGTAACTTATTTATATATTTTCAGACAGGTGTCAAATTCTAGCCAATTCTGTGAGATAGCAAAACATACAAATTAATAATAATTCAAAAGGAAAAGGTTATAATGTTTTATCCTATTAAGTACCTGTAAAAAAACTCCTTGTTTTGAGATCAGACAAGATCAGGCAAGT
>NW_005275209.1:0-397 GCF_000412655.1 Myotis brandtii | reverse complement strand
CCACTGGTGCACAAATTCGTACACCAGGCCTCTAGTTCTTCAATAGTTAGCCAAAATCTGTGTTCTAAGAATGTCTATCACAGGACTTTTTGAGTCAAACACACCTCTTGCTCTCTTACATGAGAGTACAGTGCTTCACAAACATGAAAATAGCTATCATGTCTCACCTTCCCTCAATTTAAAGTTGTTTGCCCATGACCAATCTTGCTGGTGCATCCCATCTTTTTCCTTTACATCATTTACAATGGCTAGGTCATTGGTGTGCTCACCTTTGTACAGCCTATGTTCTCCACTAGACCTCTCTCCATGAGTTCAAGGATCATTGGCACCATTGCACAGCCAGCAACTAAAACATAACAGGTGCTCAATAAAGTTTTGATGGATGAGTATGTTAAAG
>NW_005275208.1:0-397 GCF_000412655.1 Myotis brandtii | reverse complement strand
TGACTAATGAGTTTGTCGACCACTGGGCTAGGGCATGGGGATACAACTGTTTAAAAAGAGACCTAAGTTGGTTTCCCTTATGAAGCTGAGGTTTTCCTGATGGGAGACAGATAATAAACAAGTGAAGAAAGCAAAATATATTTTGTGTTAGGTAGTAATAAGTACTGAAGAAAAATGAAGCAAGGAGGAAGGATAGATTTAATAGGAAGGCATGTGCATTAGGTTTAGGAAGGCCTCTCTGAGGAGATGAATGTTTGATTAGAGACTTGTGTAAGGTGAGGAAGTGTGGATATTTGAAGAAAGTGTTTTAGGCATAAGATACAGTGAGTGCAAAGGCTCTGAGGCTAGAAAATGCCCACTGGGTTCCAGGAATGGTGAGGAGGCCTAGCCTCTGTGG
>NW_005275207.1:0-397 GCF_000412655.1 Myotis brandtii | reverse complement strand
AATCATCAAATGAGAACGATCCCTCTACAGTAGCATTCCCCATAATGTGTTGTGCATTTGATACATACAATACAGTAAATGTCAAGGCTGGATGTAAGCCAGGTCCTACAAGGGATGAGCGCTTTAACTTTCCCTCTATTGCCCCCTACCTTGCATTATAAGAGACTCAGAAATCTGATTTGCTTGACTTAGAACATTCTTAACCTTTGACAATGGGGCACCATTACTCTTAGTAAAATCAAACAAACAAATGAAAGCTGCCTACTTTAACATTTTCAGTAACAGAAGATACATATCTTCTAAATTGCACTAGCATGATTAAGTTTGTGAGATACATGGGGAAGAAGCAGTTTATATCAGAAGAATTGTGTGAATAATAGCTATTATTTAAATATGT
>NW_005275206.1:0-397 GCF_000412655.1 Myotis brandtii | reverse complement strand
CTTGAACAGCAGAAATTTATTTTCTCCCAGTTCTGGAGGCCAGAGTCCGACACCAGGGTGTCTGCAGGGTTAGTTTCTTCTGAGGCCCGTCTCCTCACCTCGTGGATGGCTGGCTCCCCTTGTCCTCACGTGGTCTCCCCTCTGCCCGTGTCCTGATCTCCTCTTATAAAAACACCAGTCAGAGTGGGTTAGGGCCCACCCCACGGACCTCCTTTTAACTTAATTACCTCTTTCAAGGCGCGCTCTTTCCAAATACAGCCACATTCTGAGGTCCTGGCGATTAGGGCTTCAGCATATGAATTTGTGGGGGGACACAGTCCAGCCCATGACAGGGACCTTCCCCGACCTAGTCACGGAGGACAGAGTTGGGGTTGCGGGTCAGCACATTCAAAATGCC
>NW_005275205.1:0-397 GCF_000412655.1 Myotis brandtii | reverse complement strand
CTGAATCTGTCTGGCACAGGGTCTTTGCAGTGATGAGAGGAATGAATGGAGCAGCTCACCTGCACAGAGGAGAGGACCCATGGGTGCAATGAGAGCTGCAGCCTCTGAGAGGGCAGGTTATGGAGACCTCTTGGGAAATCCCCCAGTTTGAGGAGCACATTGCCTCTCCTTGGCAGTGCCTGCCCAGACCTTTCCTCTAGCCCAGGCTCTACTAAATGGTCCTACTTTGTACTCCCACAGTAGCCCAGAGCAGCACCGTGGAGGCCCCACTGAACCTAGAATAAGCATGATGCTCAGAGGCACCAGTTCCAAGTCTCGGCCCTGCCACTTACTAGAGATAAGACCTTGGAGATGACCCCGACACCCTCCAAACCTCAATCCCTTGTCTCTGAAAATA
>NW_005275204.1:0-397 GCF_000412655.1 Myotis brandtii | reverse complement strand
TTTTTCAGTACTACCTACTGCCTATCAGAGGGTTTCAAAGCTGTCTTGACCACGAGTGGGCTTAACCCATTCAGAACCCTACATCTTGAGCTTCACACTGCAGAGGTTGTTTGTTGTTTTTTTCTTCTCCGCAAAAATGGCTTGTCTTTTCAATCCCAGAGACTGATTAGTTATAGGTAGAGGCATTTAGGGATGTGTCCTTAGAACACTGAAAAAGGGCAATTGCTCATCTGGGGCCATAGATTGTTTCTGATCATGAAGGGTAAAGGAGTCTATTGGCACAGATTGACAAAGATGACCATGTCAGAGGGACAATAGGACCAAGAGGAAAAAGCATCTTGAAGGAATAATGTGCTTGAAATGAGGGAAATGTTTATTTCATTTTGAATTCTTGCTG
>NW_005275203.1:0-397 GCF_000412655.1 Myotis brandtii | reverse complement strand
ATCGGAAATGGGTGTGAGAGGCAGGAGATGATGAATTCAGTTAAGAACTTGGAAGCAGCTGAAACTGCAGGGACTTCTTGATTCAAGTCTTGTAGGAAATCTGGACTGGACCTCGAAGAGGGCTCTGTGACCCGTTGGCCTTGAGCCTCCCTTTCAGGGCATCTTATCATCTATCACAGGGTAACAGGCCCTGTGTTGTCGGGTGGAAGCTGGGCATAACAGGAGGACATGGTGGATGTGAGTGGCTCAAGTTGGGGGCCAGTTAGGTACCACCATGTGCCTCCCCAGATTCCTGCAGCCTCACCTGTGTCCTTGACCCTCAGCATTTGCTGCATCTGAGCCAGACCCCAAGCTAACAGTGAACCAGGTGTGGTTTCCATCCTTGAGTTGCTCCCAG
>NW_005275202.1:0-397 GCF_000412655.1 Myotis brandtii | reverse complement strand
AGGGAGGAGGAGGAAGCATGAAGAGTGGAAAGAAAGAAGAGAAGAGAGGGTAGAGTGGGAATCCCTGCTCTGTCTGGTTATGTAAATGATTAGCAGAGGCTGCATCCTTGTAACCTGACTGAGAGCTCAGGGCTGTGGCTGACAGTGGCTGACTGGCCAGAGTGAGGAAACTTTGTGAAATCAGCATAGCAGTTCCCTTCCTTTCCAGGAATTAGCATTTGGAGATACCATGTTTCTCTGAAGGGGTGTGTGTAGGATCAGACTGAAAACAGGAGGGCTATTTGAAATGTCCTTAGAAAGGGGAATGGAAACCAGAGGGGAAGAAATTACCACAAAAATAATGCAAGAAAATTTCATGAAGTGAAGAATTCAGACAAAAGAGGCTTTCAAATGCACA
>NW_005275201.1:0-397 GCF_000412655.1 Myotis brandtii | reverse complement strand
ACAGCAGCTGCAAAGGAATATAAGTGTGTGGTTTATGTCCCCATGAAACTTACAATCTAGCTAAGAAGAGGAGACTGACATCCAAGAAACAATTTGCGAACAACAAACGATATAATTGTATATAACTAAGGGGTAAATGGGGGAAAGTGATGGAAGAACATACGCATTGTATATGCTTGACATTCCTCCTTGGGCACTTGTCTGTCAGCTTATCACCCCTTTGCCAAGCATGACGATGTGGAAGGAAATGATCCAGAACAGAACATGCATGTTCTCATTGTATTCGTTTCAATGATGTCAGCTGAAGCATTCATTCTCTGGATCTGTATATTGACAGAGCCATAATACCAGGTTTTTCTGTTAGCTTGGGTTCAGAAATAGCTATTGAGAAGACAAG
>NW_005275200.1:0-397 GCF_000412655.1 Myotis brandtii | reverse complement strand
TGACGCTCAACCAACTGAGCCACACTGGCCAGGGCTCCCCATCTAACTTTAAATTGGTGGCCTGCATCAGATCCATTTTTTATCTAACTTCATTAGTCCTTGAGAACACCTCTGGAAGAAGGAAACAGGTAGAGCTTACCACTGCTGACAAGGGATATTTTGATTTAATGATGCGGTTATAAATTTAGAGGATCCATAGATTTTGCAGTCAATGCACAGCTGATATTTTATGAATTAATTATCTTTTTTATTTAGATAATTTTATATGGATTACAATAAGAATTATATGCTAAATATATTAACCAGTAGGAACAAACATGAAAGCTAAATATGGACACAAATAGCTTAATGTATAATTTCATATATTATTTCATATGCTCTATACTTCACTTAATTA
>NW_005275199.1:0-397 GCF_000412655.1 Myotis brandtii | reverse complement strand
AACAACAACACTGTAATTAGATATTGGACACATTTGGTTACTGGTAAACTCATGCTAGGCATTTTTTCCCTTTACTTTTCTTTCTATCATGAAGTCACAAGAAGAGTTGTTATATCTGAAGATCTCCATTTCTACTTATATGAGTTAGCAACTCCTGCCTAATAGGCCACCTTAAACTTAATGGCCTAAAACAATACCCGTTGTTATTGCCCTTGAGTCTGTGTACCAGCTCAGAGGCTCTTCTCTTCTTCGCTTGCCTTCCTTGTGCAGCTGCCCACAGCTGTGTGTCAAGCATTCAACTCTGCTGACCATTCATTGTCCTTAGCTGGCCTCAGCTGGACTCCCTTCTTTAGGGCCTCTGATCCCCTAAAGCAGTGGTTCTCAACCTTCCTAATGC
>NW_005275198.1:0-397 GCF_000412655.1 Myotis brandtii | reverse complement strand
CTCTATCCACTGAGCCAAACCAGCTAGGGTTATAATCTCTACATTTTTAATATTCAACTAGATTCAGCATTTAGCCATCATCAAATATCACTCTGAATTTTCTCTTAGGAAATTTAAAAAATACTTATGTGTCTGGATACTTACATTTCTTTCTGCATTATCATTTTCATACTGATGTATTGTTTCTTTAAAATGACGCCATTGGGTGATTAAATCCATCATTATTCCTTGCAGCCTAAGAACATACTTTTGATTTTCACAATCAAATATTTTTATGATATCCCGAATCTGATCTTGGGTTTTAATTACCGTCTTTTCTTCTCTGTCAGCTTGGTTGTGATCCTGATCCAGTTGCTGTTGAAGCAACATCATTTCACTCTCTAGGTGAGATAGCCTC
>NW_005275197.1:0-397 GCF_000412655.1 Myotis brandtii | reverse complement strand
CCCAGAACCCCATGGCCCCTCCCTGCTTTCTTTTACAGGATCTGCTCCTGGCCTGAGCTCTGCTCCGTGGCCGGCGCCCAGGAATACATATTGTTGAGGGAAGCTGTGAAACGGGTTGACAGTGCTCCTCAAAGGCTCCCCACAGGGAGCTGGCTGGTGGTGGAAAGAGACCTGGGGTGGGTTTGAGTCGGCCTGGCTCCGGGTCTCCCAGCCTCGCAGCCCAGGGGGACTGGGATCCTGGGAGAGGCCAGGGGTCTGACTGCTGGGCCCCCCCAGAGCAGGGGCAGGTGGCCATAGTAGGACACCGGGTCCAAGAACCCCAGCTCTGCCATTTCCCAGCTGTGTGCCCCTGGGGTGATGACGTAACGTCTCTGAGCTGGCATCGCCTCGGCTATAC
>NW_005275196.1:0-397 GCF_000412655.1 Myotis brandtii | reverse complement strand
TGTTTCTTGAATTCCATTGACATTTCATGATTTCACCTCCAAGTGGAGTTAGTTCTTTTCCTACCTTTCCTGCTCTTGTCCTAGTTCAGGCCACTCTCTCCACCTGCTGGGCCACTGCTCTCTCTGCTTCTGATCTTGTGCTGTCTTCAACCTGTTCTCCTCCCGGCAACCAGAGTGATCCTTGCACCTAAATCCAACCATCCCACCCTACCTGCTTAAGACACTTGAACGACTTCTCATTGTCCTTAAAACATAAAACAGAACGACTCACTGGCTTGTTGTGCCCCATGGACCTCCCAACCTCAACTAGTGTCTCTCACAGCCTCACTCACAAAACACCAGCACTGGCTTCCTTTCAGTCCTTGAGACACACTTTTGTGCCTTTGCAGATGCTCTT
>NW_005275195.1:0-397 GCF_000412655.1 Myotis brandtii | reverse complement strand
TTAAAAAATAAATAAAAATAAAAATGTTCAAGCTTCAAATGATATCATCAAGAAAGTGAAGATAGCCATGGGAGGAAAATATTTGCATATCACATATGTGATCATAAATTTGTATCTAACATATTAAAGAACTGTTACAAACTCAATCATGAAAAGACAACTAACACAATTATAAAATTGGCAAAGACTTTGTGGAGTGTTTTCCAATACCAACTGCCAATTTTCCAACTCTCTGACACCAACTGGGTGTCCAACATTCAATTCAATTCTGGTACTGTCTACCTGGAGTTAGCATTATATCCCACAAGTTAAAAGACTCAATCCAACAGGACTGCCCCCACTCTAGATACCAATCACAAGTCTTTTTTAAAAATATTTTTTATTAATTTCAGAGAGG
>NW_005275194.1:0-397 GCF_000412655.1 Myotis brandtii | reverse complement strand
AGTATTTTTGACACAAACAATAGCCCGGGTTTTGCCTTTGGAGAGGCGGCCGCACAATCCCGCAGGCACCGTGACTCATTTTGATCATCGTCTCAGAGCAGCTCCCTCTGTGTGCCTGGCCCTGACAGGCCTCTCTGTGCTGGGAAATCTAACACTATTTTTATGCCCTTTCATCTCCTTTGAACAACCTCCTGGTTTAGCGCTCCGGGCCCTGGATTCGCAGAGAGCGGTGAGGGAGCGGTGAGGACAAGCTTGGCCAGCCTGAACCAGAGGCGCGGGGAACCCCGGCCGGGCCCTCAGCTTATCCCCTCCCGGCTCCCTGGTCTCTGTGGGAGCTCCCTGGCCGCTGGTCAGGCCCACGAGCTGGCTTCTCCCATGTCCCACTCCGGGCCTCCAC
>NW_005275193.1:0-397 GCF_000412655.1 Myotis brandtii | reverse complement strand
GTCTGATCTAATATTTTCTTTAATGAATTATTTACAGATGGCCGACAACCTATTTATTCTACTTAAAGATTTTTGGGGTGCATTTATTTTTCTCTTTTTGTTTCTAGTCCTTTTATTTCTTGAATATGGTTTCATTCCCATTTTTATTCCTATAAAAATGATAATAAAGTTAGTAATCATTATTATCTAGACTCTTCTCTAAGTCTAGTAAAAAATAGAGTTCAATAGTCTGTCTCATTTATAATGCTGTATTTTATTTAGTATATTCTCAATGTGTCTTTATTTTTTAAACTGTAAATATTAGGAATGTTTGTCATATTCAGATTTGTGTTCCAGTTGTTCTCTCTTTAGTTCTTCATCTCCATCACCTGATTTTATTTATTAAGCAAGGTGTAAT
>NW_005275192.1:0-397 GCF_000412655.1 Myotis brandtii | reverse complement strand
ATGCGTGCACACACATGCACATGCTCTCACACAACGCATGCTCATAGCACAGAACACACATGATCTTGCAGGTCTGCATGCACATGCAACACATGAACATGTGCGCACAGCACACGACCACATATAACTCTGCACGTGTGCACACGTGTATGTGCATATAGCATGCACACCTGCACATGTTTTGCACATGTGTGCACAGACGCCTGCACATGCTTTGCACATGTGTGCACGCACGTCTGCAATGCTTTGCACACATGTGAATGCACGCCTGCACATGCTTTGCACACATGTGCATGCACACCTGCACGTGCTTTGCACACGTGTGCACAGACGCCTGCACACACACACACACCTGCACATACACACACACACACAAGCAGGTTGAACAGGCCGCGGG
>NW_005275191.1:0-397 GCF_000412655.1 Myotis brandtii | reverse complement strand
TCCATTTATATTCAACTACAAGGGATGGGACAAGGTTTTTTTTTTATTACTTCATGGAACAGAGCCAAGAGGAAAGGAATATATTGGCACTCCAAATGGTTCTCAGGTTTTGGATTTTTCCAGAAGACATCACCCTACGTAGGTCAGAGCCTATCAGAAGAGCAGTCAGGGTGGGCAGGAATGGGGACAAGCCAACATCCTATATTCATGACAGTAGCCACTTGAGGTTATGGAATATTCATAAGACACTTGTAGTCACTCTCAGGAATCATGTGTGAGAACTCTGAAGCTTGGTTGCTATGCAGTGCATGGTAGGGACACTGAGCTACAGACATGGCTCTAAATGGCAACATGGCCACATTTATACCCACCAGTTGGGGAGCCCAAGAACACTAGT
>NW_005275190.1:0-397 GCF_000412655.1 Myotis brandtii | reverse complement strand
CTGATTGGTCCAATGTATCACAAGAATCCTGATAAGGTAAAAGGAAGAGGCAGAAGAGGAAGAACCAGAGAGATGGCAGTGTAGGAAAGACTAGGGTTGGTTGGATTTGAAGACAGAGGAAGAGATCATAAGCCAATGAATGTGAGAGGCCTACAGAAGACAGAAAAGGCAAGGCAATGTAATGAGAGGTCAAGGAGAGGGAGAGGAGGCTGACAGAGCTTAATGGTTTCAAATACTGCTGGGAAACTGAAAAGACTAATAGTTGAATGGGAAACCCAACCAAAAGCCATTAGTTTTGACTATTGGAAAGTCATCAGTTTCCCTTAAAAGAATAATTTTGGTAGTAGTGTTTTAGGGGTGGATGCCAGGCTATAAGTGGTTAAGAAGTTGAGGGACT
>NW_005275189.1:0-397 GCF_000412655.1 Myotis brandtii | reverse complement strand
GGGTGGATGTGTAACATTTTCCACGGGACAAGCTGCAAACAATGACCTCAGCCCCAGGGAGGCGGACCCCATGGGGACACGGCAGGGCGCCTCTTCCGCTCCCACAGCACAAAGCTCCTGGGGGGACAGCTGGGCTGCAGCGGGGGTCCCTCTGCTGAGCCCTAGAGCTCCCCTGGGGTCCGCACAGGCTGCGCCAGGCCACACGCTGCCACGGCCAGGGCTCGGCCCCTTGGAGAGGGAAGGCAGGCAGGGCCGGTCGGGACAGATGGCTCTTCAGGGGCCCTGGGCAGCGTACTGGGCCTGCTCAGCCTCATCAGAGGTTACAGACCTGCCCTTGCCAATTGGGCTTAGCGTCGGCCCGAGGACTAAAGGGTCCTGGGTTCGATTCCGGTCAAGG
>NW_005275188.1:0-397 GCF_000412655.1 Myotis brandtii | reverse complement strand
TTTCCAACACCATTTATTGAAGAGACTGTCTTTACCCATTGTATATTTTTTAGATACAGTCATTTTTGAGTGACAATTTTAAAGCTTTCTTCTTCTCTATAATATGCAAGTATATATTACCCCAGTCCAACCATGAGAAAATCATCAGGCAAATCCAAATTGAGTTATATTCTACCAAATACCTGACTGGTAAACTGTCAAGGTCATCAAAAAGGAGGAAAGTGTGCCCTGGCTGGGTGGCTCAGTTGGTTGTAGCATCTTCCCTTACACCAAAAATGTTGCAGTTGATTCTTGGTCAGAGCACATACTTAGTTTACGGGTTCAATTCTTGATCGGGGTGCATACAGAAGTCAAAAGATCAATGTTTCTCTTTCACATTAATGTCTCTCTCTCTCTC
>NW_005275187.1:0-397 GCF_000412655.1 Myotis brandtii | reverse complement strand
TTTTCACTTGATTCACATAATAAATTGGACTAAAATGCTAATTTTAAAAATTAACAAATATTTATTGAATGTCTACAGTAGACTTAGTATTTCTAAATATTTTGATAAATGCAAAGTAAGACACCGTTTCTTCCTTAAAGTAGCCTGTGTTTTTGTTGTGTTTATGTTTTTTTTATTAGAAAGCAAAAAGCTAGCAAACACTAAAAATGTAATAAAACTTATGGTAGTCTTTTATACTGTTGGTTTAAGTCCTTTCAAAATTAAGAATACGAGAGAAATAACTGAAGCATAGTTAGTTATGTGTTCATGAAAACAATTTGGATAAATGTCACTTTATTTATGTTGGATGTGGATTCCGGCGAGGATGGAGATGAGAATATTCAGTCACCAACTACTT
>NW_005275186.1:0-397 GCF_000412655.1 Myotis brandtii | reverse complement strand
TTGGCTCATATATTTGGAACTCACTGACTCACCATATACCAAATCACCCAGAAGTAGCTAAGCAGGTTGATTGGTAAAAAAGAATATTGAAATGGCTGAAAATACCTTGCAGGCTTGAGATAGGTCCAATCCAATTAGATATATTCTTGGAGCTTCTTACTGATTTATGATTCTCTTATAACAAGAATATAAAAGTCTTGGAATGAAAAGGGTGGAAAGAAAATGACTCTTTTTTTATTTTTTCCTCAAAGTGAAAAACTATGACCAGGCAAGAAAGTGAGAAAAATACAGTTAATCTGAACCACAGAATAATGTGCACAAAACTAGGACCAAGAGGAAAGCTGTTTAAAAGTCAATTGTTTAAATTGTTTTTTCTGAATTTAAAAATATGTATAAG
>NW_005275185.1:0-397 GCF_000412655.1 Myotis brandtii | reverse complement strand
AATCAGTTGCCTCCTGTACGCACCCCAATGTTCAACCAACTGAACCACACCAGACAGGGCCATACTATACAAATATTAAATACTATTTCAACTTAAAACTTTTTTGCTAATCTTTTGATAAAGCAATAAGGCCACTACTAGAGTTCTAGATCTATTTCTTAATAATTCATAACCTTTAGATATATCATCTGTTATTTCCAGATTTGACTTTAGAAGAGAGATATAACTTAAACTCCCAAATGAAACAATCTAAGTGCAAAGTTCTTCTAGGATTATATACACATTTCTTCTAATCTATATCAGCTTCCCTGCCCATAATTCATCTATCTGATAGCTTTCATCGCTATTGACAGACTTATTGAATCATTCAATACATGCAACTTGGTTTTCCTAAAAA
>NW_005275184.1:0-397 GCF_000412655.1 Myotis brandtii | reverse complement strand
GAATCGAACCCTGACCTCCTGGTTCCTGGGTGGATGCCCAACCACTGAGCCACACTGGCCAGGCGTCGTTCTCATTCTCTTATTCATATTTGACACCCGGCTGCCCCTCCAAATCCCACGATGACTAGAAGGAGAGAGAAATAAGAGTCAAACAGGAAATGTCTCCTTCGGTCGCTGGAAATTCCCGGGGAGCCGCCTGGGTTGGGGGGGAGGGGGGCGGTTGTCTCTCTGTTGGAGCAGAAGCCCACGTTGAGGAATGTTCCCCGGGCAACTTGTCCCCCGGCGCATCCAGGGTCTGGGTTCTCGGGGAACGCGGGCTCTGGGAATGAGGGGGTGTCCATGTGTTGGTTTGTGGGTACACACCAGGGTGGGCGAACGCCTCCCCGCTTCTCCGATG
>NW_005275183.1:0-397 GCF_000412655.1 Myotis brandtii | reverse complement strand
CAGAGAGCTTAACAACAGACTGAACACACGAGACAGAGCCCTGACTGGGGATGGAGGTAGAGCACGGGTGCAGCTGGACCTCCGTGGGAAGCACAGCTGGTCCCGAGAACAGGGGACCTGGACTGGAGTTACTCCTGGGAGGGCGATGTGGCTCCTCGGCCAGTGGCTGAAATCCGCCACTCTTGCCGCTCTGGTCTCTGATGACATCATCTGACACTTAGCAGAGGTACTGTCACTGAGGAGCCTGGGCATGTGGCTGAACAGGAAGTAAAGTGCAGCGCCTGGTGACTGCGAGGCCTAGGGTGCTTGAAAAACCACGCAGCCTGGGTAGCCGCTGCTGTACAGCAGCCCCCATTCAGTCTCCGTTCTCTGTGGCTCGGGAGTCGGGAGAGGCTTA
>NW_005275182.1:0-397 GCF_000412655.1 Myotis brandtii | reverse complement strand
CATTCCGAAACGTCGAGACTGCCGTTATTGAGGCACCTATTACCTTGTAGGCCGCCTTTTTTGATGCAGCCAGTAACCTAGAGTCCGCTATGAGTGCGGCATTCTGTTCGGTGGCGGCCGCCATTCCTAAGTCTGCCAATGCCCTGGATGCCGCCATTCCTGAAGCAGGCAGTCCGTACAGCGAGGTGTGAAGTATCACAAGACGCAACAACCTAGCGAGAGTCGGCCGTTCCTGAGGCATTCGGTACCCTGGAGTCCGCCATTACTGAGTCCGTCCATACGGCGGTGCCTCCGCGACCGAAGCGGCCCGTATGGGGCAAGTGGCATTTACTGAGGCAGCCAGCAGGCTGCAACAGCGTCTACTGAGGCAGCCAGTACGCTGTAGGCCACCGTCCGT
>NW_005275181.1:0-397 GCF_000412655.1 Myotis brandtii | reverse complement strand
AATTTTAGAAAGAAATGGTTTAAAACTTGTCATATGTATTACAGAGCCAAGTGCTTTCCCTTCTAATACAGTTGCCCATGCTGGCTTTATTAACTTGAATTTAAGGGCTTTGAACTTGAGAGTGAAGAATTTTTGGTTATTGTTGTTTTTACTAGTATCTTTTCCTGGTTTAACAATCAGGAGCAAACAAAGCTACAAAATGCATGTTATGCTGAAATAATTTTCTAGAATAGTTTACAAGTCTTCTATTTTCTTCATGTAAATTACAGATAAAGACGACCTGTCTTCAAATTGCCCAGGACCAACTTCTGCAGATCATGACTAAGATTCTCAATAAAGTAGAAACTTGGAAAATGCTGTTGTTTCCTAGACAGTTAAGCAGTTAGAATTCCCAAAA
>NW_005275180.1:0-397 GCF_000412655.1 Myotis brandtii | reverse complement strand
AAAAAAAATCAGCTGATATCATAGAAATTGTCAACAGTAATTTATTTCCGATATAAAAAAGTAAAAGGTTCTATCATGGAAAACATCATCAAGCAAGTTTTACTAACAATAATGGAACATATATACACGCATCTAGGCAAGTTGAGGAGTAAATCACAAGTTTATATTCTCTTGGATATGTGAGAAGTGCAAGAGTTTTAGCCAAACGTCATCACATGCACGCATGTGCCTCATTTTGAATAGGCTTTTTATGTGTTCCTGAGTGACTGACCATGTGGATAGGCTGAGAAGTGTCCGCTTGCCTAGGATGTGTTTGCTAGGTGAATCAGCAGTTTGGACTGTGCCTACTGATGGGACCTAGTAAGGAATCATAATGTAGCAAAATGTTTCCACGTAC
>NW_005275179.1:0-397 GCF_000412655.1 Myotis brandtii | reverse complement strand
CCACACTGGCCAGGGCTAGAGTTCTTTATTATCCTTCTGGATGTCCACCCACTGGAGCTGAGTGGAATTCTTTCACATCCATTTGTGAGCTAGCAAAAAATTGACTAGACATTTGTAGTCAATATTAATTATGGGCCAGATCCTGGGTGGACTATGTGCTGAGGAAAACAGAGCATAGCTTAGGGAGTTGCAGATTTTTTTGTTTTATTAGACCTAAATAATAACAAACAAATCACATCTCCTTCTGTATGACAGCCCTTCAGATTTTTGGAGACACACAAGCTCTACTTGTCTTCTGTCTCCCTGTGTATAATCGCGCCCAGCACACAGGGCCTGGTATGCAGCCTAGGGTTAAACTATGGCATGACGGCCACATGAGGCTGGAGTGACATGTGCA
>NW_005275178.1:0-397 GCF_000412655.1 Myotis brandtii | reverse complement strand
TTCCATGGACCTGTTTTTCTTTCCGTATTGCCCTTCTGTTGTGCCGTCCAGGTGCACGGGAGGCCATTGCTGTGAGCTTTGAAAGGAAAGATAGATGTTTGTCTAATATGTGCATGGTTGTATTTCCTTTAGAATTGTTCTTTTTTCCCCGTGAAAATAATAAGTCCCCATGTGAGTGCCCCGTCTGTGTGGTTTTGGAGTGTGAGGAGGTCCTATTTGTTAGGAACTTAGCTCAGCAGTGCCTTTTACAGATTCTTTTAGTCAGATTTGTGTTTTTCTGAGGTTGCTATGTCTTTCTTTTAGGGTTGCCTGCCTGCCGTTTCCATGTGTGTTCACTGTTCCCATCTGTCAGGGCCATCCATGGGAGTTTTGTGTGCGTGATCCCCAGCTTCTGTGG
>NW_005275177.1:0-397 GCF_000412655.1 Myotis brandtii | reverse complement strand
CCCCCTCCAGTGCATGAATTTTCATGCATCGTACCTCTAGTATAAAATAACACCAGTTTATGGCAAGAATTGTATAATTAATTGTTTCAGTCATTTTTCTGTTTACATTAAACAAGAGATATTTTTGCATTTGTTTTTGTTATTAAATTGTGTTCAGAGTAATGAGAGAACTATATAAATTGTCTGCCAGGGAGAGTCCGTTAATTTTGTCTGATTCACATTATAAAACATTGGCAAAATATTGTTAATCCTATAAAAGAAAATTTGTTGATTGATTGAATACTTAAATGAGTATGAGAGTCATGCTAATCACAGAAGAAATAAAAACAAAACATAGTCCTGGTGTGCTCAGTGGTTAGAGCACCAGTCAACCCACTGAAGGGTCAATGTTTTGATT
>NW_005275176.1:0-397 GCF_000412655.1 Myotis brandtii | reverse complement strand
TTGCCCTGCACACCTGCTGTTTCTGTGCCGCACACCCACCAGGAAGGCTGCTCGCCTGCCGCGTGGCACCTGATTCCCACCTGCCCTGGCTGTGCACAGAGGGAACAGGCCTCTCTCCCCCCCTTCCCCAGACACCCTCCCTCTCTAACCCCAGCTGCTCTGATCTGTGTCCGCCACTGGGGACCCCGTGTACACCCGTCGTCTGGCTGTGGGAGCACCTGTCTGTGGTGACAGGTTCCTGGCTGCAGAAGCCCACAGGCCACTGCAGCTCCTGGGCCCTGGCCGACCCTCTGGCCACACTGGGTCCCGCTTTACTTCCTGCTGCGTCCCGGCTCCCTGAATTCTCAGCGCGTCCCGTGCGGTGCCGTGTGGCGTGTCCTCCTGGAACCGTGGGAAG
>NW_005275175.1:0-397 GCF_000412655.1 Myotis brandtii | reverse complement strand
TGGAGCGCTCAGCCTGCCAGGAAGACTGGTCTGCAGCCCCCACTGCTCAGGCCACCCAACGGGTAGGAACAACCAGAGTGGTCCTGAGCTGTTCTTCCGCAAACTCAGAACGGAAAGAAGGTGGATGGAAAATAAAGTTTATTTTAAAAAATCCTGGAAAAATATAAAAAACAAAGTAATTGTTTTTTTGTTATAAAAAGTAAAATGCAATCATTTCAAGCATCAAGACATGGCAATAATTTTGTCCACTTGGACACAGAACGACATCGTTAAATGTACTCACGTTATTGCTTATTTGATCCCCAAACCAAACCTGAAATAATTTGTGGAAAAGTCATGTTTTCTTATAATGTACTTTTAAAGTGAATTGAATATCAGGGATTATTTGTTGAATAAA
>NW_005275174.1:0-397 GCF_000412655.1 Myotis brandtii | reverse complement strand
GGGCCCTCCCGTCCAGCAGCCGGAACCCGGGGTCTGTCCTAGGCAGGAGAGGGATAAACCCTCCATTGCTTGCTTCCCATTCACAGACACCGGTGCAGGCGTGCCCCTCGCCTGAGAATTAAACCTGGTTCTGAACAAAACCACCTTATTTCAAGTCCATCGGGCCTTTGTGCAGCCAATGGTGCCCCAGGTGGTGGCCCTGGCGCCATCTGCTGGCCAAGTGACGTCCAAGACCTGGGGAGGGGTGTGGGTTTCTTTATTATTATTTAAATACTAGAGGCCTGCCTTCCCTGGCTGGGGGCACAGGCCTCCCTCCTGCACCGGGGGCCCAGGCTTCCCTCGCAGCCCCCACTTTGTCCGGAAGGTCATCCGGAAGGACGTATGGTCTAATTAGCAT
>NW_005275173.1:0-397 GCF_000412655.1 Myotis brandtii | reverse complement strand
CCACACATCTCATTTTTCTGACACAAAATGACTTCTTCCTGATTCTTCTCAACAACCAGTTTTACATCACCTGTTCTTCTATTTATTCCAGCTCATTCTCCCCAGAGACAGTCTTGCCACACTAAGCGGGTACGTGCGCCTCTGCTCATCTCTTTCTCCTGAATGCCTTCCCTTTGTCTCTGGAAACTAGGAGCTTTTGAATGCTAACTCCTCAGCTGCATCTCTAGAGGCACTTTGCTGCTAAAGCCATTGTCTATGGAAGGTCAAGGCCACCTGGGGTCTTTTAAAGGCAATCAGGAAGCCAGTTACTAAGTCTGGCTTTCGGAAGATGTTTTTAAAAGGGAGGAAGTCAATGGATTATTAATGAGTTTGTAGAAAGGATTTTGAACATTTACTT
>NW_005275172.1:0-397 GCF_000412655.1 Myotis brandtii | reverse complement strand
GGGAATGGTGGGGAGGGAATTTTTTACTGAATACTTGGTGTTTCTTCTGCATCTGGTGTCACATAAAAACTTTCACGTATTCAAAAAAAATTAATTAAAAGGAAAGAAATCAAGTAAGAACCATTGAATGAACTTCGGAGGGGAACCATAAGAGAAGCAACTGTCCTCAACAAGCTGTGAACCCTGTGAGCTGCTTTCCCATTCAAGTCAAACTGTTCTCCCTTAAGTGGAATTAGGGGATGTGAAAAAGAAAATAGAGAGAAAAAGGAAAACAGAACTCCCCTTCGTCTCTCCCTTACAGCACACAAGCAAGTCTCCAGGACTCGGCTTTCCTAAGGACTTTTTAATGGGCTGCAACGTGACACCCAACAGTCAAAGACTTTCCCTCGGAATTTTG
>NW_005275171.1:0-397 GCF_000412655.1 Myotis brandtii | reverse complement strand
TTTCCTCTCTAAAATCAATAAAAGTGTGTTAAAAATTAAAATTAAAAAAGGTTGACTCAGCCACACTCTTAGCTGGATCTTAAATCTGAGATACTTTCATGCATTCAGAAATTATAGTAACAGAGATGATGCTTATCTGCTTATTTAATTCTTGCCATTCAAGGCCTTTAAGTTTTACATGTACAGTGAGGAGCAGAGAAATAGCTGCCTCTTCCAACTTCAGAAATCTCCATGTTTCTAATTTGTTTCTCTTTCTTTTTATTCTTGTTTGTTAAATGGTCCAATTGTTTTCTGAACTCACTTCTTTCATGTAATGCCTTCCAACCACAATCAGTACTATTCATGTTCACTTTGCTTGCTATCTTCTTCCTCTAGACCAGTGATGGCGAATCTATGA
>NW_005275170.1:0-397 GCF_000412655.1 Myotis brandtii | reverse complement strand
GGGACCCTTCAGTCCCCAGGCTGATGCTCTCTATCCACTAGCCAAACTGGGTAGGGCCAGGTGTTCTATTTCTTATTGAGTCACTGATTGATAAGACTATTTCAATTGAGTCTTTCAAAAGAATTTGTATTATTTCATCTAAGTTGTCAAAAAATTGGCATAAAGTTATTCACAAAAGTCCTTTAATTTTTGTAAGGTCTATAGTGATGGCCCCTCTCTACTATTTATAAAGGACTGTGGGCAGATCTGGGGGAAAACTCCACCGAAGCTTGAATCCTGGTAGCAGAACAGTGAACTCATCAGAAAACCTGTCACTCCCATCAGATGTGGCAAAATGTGCTTAACTCTGATGTTATCTGGTGCCAGGACATGTTTTTAAACAAATAAGACAAAAATT
>NW_005275169.1:0-397 GCF_000412655.1 Myotis brandtii | reverse complement strand
GGGACCCCACCGGTGCAAGAATCCGTGCACCGGGCCTCCAGTATGAAGATGAGGCAAAGACTAGAGCTATGTTGTCACAGCCAAGAAATACCCAGGACTCCCAGAAGCTAGAAGAGACAATGAGGGATTCTCCCCTAGAGGCTTTGGAGGGAGCATGGCCCTGCCAACACCTTGACCTCCAGCCTCCAGAACTGTGCGAGAATACATTTCTGTTGTGTTAAGCCACCCAGTTTGTGGAAAAGGATATAGTGTGTATCTCCGTTTGTTTATCATCCCCCAAAACTGCATGTGGTGTCCACTTTTAGTTCCATTTTACAGGTCAGGAATCTGAGGCTCCAGAATAAACATGTGCAGATCACCCCACTGAGCATGCCTGTGCTCAGCTATCTGCTATAGA
>NW_005275168.1:0-397 GCF_000412655.1 Myotis brandtii | reverse complement strand
GTAAGAAAACCCCAAATAGTTAAATTTAAATGCACAAGGATTCTACCAGACAATTCTCAAAAACAGGTTATATGAATGGCTGGCAAACATTTGAAAAAATGTACAATGCAATTCAAAGAATGCAAACTGAAGCATGAACACAATGAGACTGCATTTTCCACCTAACAAATTGGCAAAAATAGAAAAAAATAAAGCTACCCATGATGGTGCTGACAGGAGTAAGTAGCCTGTTGGAAAGCAATTTGGCAATACCTAAAACCTTGACTTAGTAATTCCTCTTCTGGCAATCCGCCTAAGGAAGGCTGAATGACAAAAATGTTTCACGCAGCATTATTTAAAATAGCAAGAAACTGAAGTATCTGGACAAAGGGAGGGGACTGGTTCATTCATTTAGTTA
>NW_005275167.1:0-397 GCF_000412655.1 Myotis brandtii | reverse complement strand
CAGCCAGGCTAGTCTCTGTTTCTTGAGCAACCACTATGTTAGGTGCTTTACTTATATTTATTTTATTTAAGCCTCACAACATATTGACTTGGTATTATTTCCTCTAATTTCACAGATAGGGAAAGAGGAGCAGATTTGGGTAACTCATTCAAAATCCCACGTCAATAAGGGGCAGAACTCAGAGCTGAAGTCAGAGTGGTCTGCTCCCAGGGCCACTTTGACTGTCTCTGGGAGCGTCCGTGGGAAATCCTACCCTCTCACTGGCTCTTTTCTCCCATCTCCGAACATTGGCCTGCACCCTACCTGCTGTCTTCATGAGCCTTCTGTACTGATGAGTGAGACTTACAAATGCTCAACAGCCATTTTTTAAAAAATATATTTTTAATTGATTTCAGAG
>NW_005275166.1:0-397 GCF_000412655.1 Myotis brandtii | reverse complement strand
ATCATCAGTGCTCCACACCCTTGAGAATTGTTCATTTCACATTCTTACACATCTAACTTCATAGCAAATTTGTGCTTACAGTTAATCAGGCTAAAATCCCCAAAGTCATAAGCGACCATTTTATTTTTTTTTCTCTCTTACATTTTATATTGCATTTCTCAGGATATCCTGTTGGCTCTACTTTCAAAACACATACAGAATCTGACCCATTATTATCTTCACTTCTAGCAAGTTATTTTCTCACTGTATTACTTAACCTCTAGTGTTTCTCCATGCTTGTATCCTTGTCCCAGGAATTATATTCTCAACACAGTTGCTATGGGTGTTCTTACATAAAACTACCTTCAATGAGTTAACCCATTTCTTTTTTTAAATTTTATTTTATTGTTTAAAGTAT
>NW_005275165.1:0-397 GCF_000412655.1 Myotis brandtii | reverse complement strand
CGAGGAGCACGCAGCTCTGGGATTGGCCCAGAGGAGCCGGGACTAAGTGGTGTTTTGGTTTAACTGGTTTAATTTTGAGTCGTGACACCTGGGCTTGAGACCAGCTTGGGGCTGTTAACAGCTATGCCGCCTTGAGCTCCTGATACAGAACCTGCCCACCTTCATTTTCCTCACTTGCAAGACCGAGGAAGTAAAGTCCGCCTCCGGAAGCCCTCCCTGATCCCCGCCACGTGGAGAGGGGCTGCTCTGACTCCGATGTGCTCTTGTTAAAACTCCGATTCTCATTCACCATGTCCGTGATGGGGCCTGAGATTCGGCACGTCTAACAAGCGTCGGCGGATGCTGCTGCTGTCGGGCCAGGGACCACACTTTGAGTAGCATGGATGTCAAGTCAATC
>NW_005275164.1:0-397 GCF_000412655.1 Myotis brandtii | reverse complement strand
AGAAATGCAAGTGAAAATGTGCTGAGAGATAGCAGACCAAGCTGTTCACTACTGTTCCAAGCTGTTCACTACTCCAGCTCAACCATGCAGCCCCTTACTCTCACTATCTGTCATAACGAGCTCATTCAGGAAGAATGAACTCCATCCCACGAGGAGCAATAATCATGAAGGAAACAAACAAACCAATGTGTGTGAGGGACACTCCTCGGAAATATAGAACAAGACAGAAATTCTGATCAGAGTTCTATATGAAATAACAGATATAATTTTCTACATGAAACAAAATCTCAAGAGATATAAGGGCTCAAGAAAGAAATAATAGAACAACAGAAGGGGAATGAAAAGTGTGCCTGTGCCCTACCAACATGGCTCAGTGGTTGAGCGTTGACCTATGAAC
>NW_005275163.1:0-397 GCF_000412655.1 Myotis brandtii | reverse complement strand
CTGAAAACTCCAGGCTAAATGGGTTGCAAGACCTCAGGCTTTCAGTCAGGGCACCAGAGAAGCAGCCCCTGCAAAGACCACTGTTAACCCCCGACCAGGGGGAGGGAGCCGTGGGGAGGACCCTCCTCCAGGGAGACGAGGGGGCGGGGCCGCGGGAGGCAGATGTGGCTTTGACTCCCTTCCAGACATATTTCAGTTTGCATAAATATTTAAGGTCGGATCAGACAGGATTTATACACAATGGCACTAGGAATGCCTTCAGGAAAGCTGGGCCAGGGTCTAAATTAGGGTTCAGGGAGGAGGGGCGGCCTGGGAGCAGGCGGCGATTTCAACATTTAACCTCAGGCCCCGGTCAGCACCCCTAACACTTCCTCACTCACAGGTGCCCGACTGAGGA
>NW_005275162.1:0-397 GCF_000412655.1 Myotis brandtii | reverse complement strand
GGAGGAGGAGATGGTGGGAGGTTGGCCAGCCAGCCCATCCTGATAGGGGTCCAATCAGGGCTGGGCCAGCTGGAAAGAGGGGCTTCAAGCAATTCGTTGGTAGGCCCTGCTTCCGATTGGGGTGGGGAGTCTGATTGGGGGTGGGGCCAGCTTTGGGGAGGGGCTGTGGGTGATGGGCCAACCAGCCCCGCCCCCAAATGAGGTGTGGGGGGCCAATCAGGGGTCAGCAGCTGGGGGAGGGGCTGAAAAAGGTTGGATGGCTGGCCCTACCCCCTATTGGGTGGGGGGCACGATCAGGGACAGGGCCGGCCAGGGGGAGGGGCCACAGGAGGTTGTCCAGCCAGACCCACCACCTGATCGAGCTGGTTCACTGGCTGCAGTGGGCGTCATAGTGACC
>NW_005275161.1:0-397 GCF_000412655.1 Myotis brandtii | reverse complement strand
CTCCTTTAGGAGAATAATAGTTCCTGTTTTGAAGAAGTCTTTTTATAAAAGTCGACTATTTCTTATTTTTTTCTGATAAATTTAAGTAAAATTGATAAATGTAATGCTTTTATTTAATAACATGTTAATGTGATGATCTTGGATGGATGGGGTCCTTTTGTTCCACATATTCGTGTATGCTTTGCAGTTGGTCTACCCTGACCATGTTGTTTTCTAAGGAGAACAACAGTAATTCTTTCAAGTGACAACATGGTTCATAACTAGAACCTGGCAAGTGGCTGTGAAATTAGGGGCCGGGTACTGCCACCACTTGTCCTTAATCTTTAATGAGTCACTTAACCTCTTTTTGGCCTTGATTTTATGAAATGGAAAATCGGGGTGAAATTTATATTTGAGG
>NW_005275160.1:0-397 GCF_000412655.1 Myotis brandtii | reverse complement strand
CAGAGTATTTTTGTAATAAAATCAGAAGTGACATCCCAGGACTCTTTCCGTATTATACTCGTTAGAAGTGAGTCACTAGCTCTGGTCTGTACTGAAGGGGAGGGTTAGGGAATGAACACCCAGAAGAGGGGATTGCTGGGAGCCACCTCGGAAGCTGCCCACCATAACTATGCCTTTTTGATAACATTGGATTATTATCAAGTCCTTTCAAATAGAAGGGTTTTAAAAATTACTGTCTTTACCACATCCCTGTCAGAAACCTAATGCATGTTGCCCAGCCATGGAATATTATCTTATTACAACAATGACAGTAATGTGAGCCACTTGTAGCAGGCAACCTTGTTATGCTTCTATAGAACATTTTTTTTAGTGATCTACTCTTTCTTACCTAGAATTC
>NW_005275159.1:0-397 GCF_000412655.1 Myotis brandtii | reverse complement strand
AACTTGGATGGGTTAGGGCATTCTTTCTTGGCCTTCGGTATGACTATTAATACCACATTAATTTTCATTCTGGTTCATGCTCCTACACAGAAATCTGAAGGATTTACTTTACCTGAAGAGCTAGTGCTTTTTCAATATATTCTCCAATTATCAACATCAGAACACTATTCAATATCAATAATGACAATAATGTAAACCCTACTTCCTTGCCCAGTCCAGTGTGAGGTCTCCAAGAAAATGCGTAACTTCTGCATGGAAGATCTTATAGGAGGGTAATCTAGGAAGGCAGTAAGATGCAGTGGTTAGGAATATAAATTAAGTAGCTGAGTGTGTCATATCCTTTATTTCATTGAATCCTCATAATTAAATCCTCCATGAGGTGAGGTACATACCCATT
>NW_005275158.1:0-397 GCF_000412655.1 Myotis brandtii | reverse complement strand
AAAATAGGGAAATGTTAGCAGAATAAAACATAAAACGATTGCATGGAGAATTACAAAATTAATTCACAAGCTTTTATCTGGTATTTGACATGCATTAGCAATTTAACAATTTTTAACTCAATTAACAAACCATGCATCTCTTAGTTATGACCGGGTTACCTACTAGATGGGTTTGTTAAAATATTTTGTCCTTTTCAGGACTCAGAACAAGTTGTAAGATCCTGTTACAGGAGTCTCCTTTTAAATCAGTTTTTAATTCACTTATTAAGCACAAAGAGAACACGAAAACAAAGATATGCCTTTTAGGTTGTATCTATTGGGTGCTGTTTTTAGAATAAAGATTTTTGTCATTGTGTAGCATCATGTAAAAATAACCAATGTCACAGTGAAGTGCTGC
>NW_005275157.1:0-397 GCF_000412655.1 Myotis brandtii | reverse complement strand
TCCATGCAGGATTTTCTAGGAAGCAGTAAAACTGACCCTGCTGCTCTCACTCTACAATTCTCTCCTCAAGATGTACACAGAAGAAAGTAGAGATGTGATTTCTTGGCTTAGAGAGAGAGAGTGCTGTGGGTCTTCTCTTCCATCTCCCTGGGGAATCAGAGGGTTGCTTTAGTCTAATCCTCAAGCCAAAGGAGGAAGGCTCCAAGAGAACCACTTTTATATTTGGAGGGTGTCTACAAGAATAGGAGACTGGTCTCTAACTCCCTAATCTGCTGAGGGAGTGGACTTGCTGATCTTCACTGAGCACCTATTTGAGCGCTATGAAAAGAGGTTTGGTCTGACAAGGATAAAGGAGTTTTCTATGCCTTAAGCAGACGTGGAAGATGGTAGCTTGAAT
>NW_005275156.1:0-397 GCF_000412655.1 Myotis brandtii | reverse complement strand
TTTACTATCACTTTAGTGACATTTTATGAGGAAGTAGAGACAAACACATGTGTTCATTCTGCAATATTTAACCCTAATTGAAATGAAAAACAAACCAGAACCATATACTGTCTGGAACTCCTTATCTTGCATACTACCAGTTTGTGATATCAGATCTAAATTAATCTTTTGTTTTGACTGATAAACACAACTCTAGGCAAGTAACACAAATTTGAATTTAGAGATTTTAATATTCTTAAAATATTTGTTTATATGGGTTGCTTGTCTATTTTCTCCACTGGCTTTATTTTAATGGCTTATAGAAATACTAGGGACCTGGTGCACAAAGATTCATGCACAGGGGTGGGGGTGGGGTGGAGGGGGTCCCTCGGCCCGACCTGCACCCTCTCCAATCTGG
>NW_005275155.1:0-397 GCF_000412655.1 Myotis brandtii | reverse complement strand
TTTTTCACCAACCTTTTCCTCAAATAGGGTTTGTGAGTCAAGATACAGGGGACACCTGTATCTTCCCAAGGAATTCCCAAGATTAGGGAGGTAGCAAGTTACAAAAAGAGCTAGGGGGCACATCAGCATTTAGCCAACATAATCCTTTCATTTTGTAAATAAAATAGAAGAGGACTGTTTAGTGATAAAGAATCTAAATCCCTGTTTTAGAACCCCAGAGAAGATTTTTAGACAGGAGTATAATAAGGGTAAAGAGAGAATGGCAAAAATAGAGTCAAGGTTTTGCAAAGAATTAGAGAGATGAACAAGGAATGGTCTTTGGTATGCCTTGGCTCAGGGCACTTACACTATCACGAAAAACATATCAGAATTCACAGGGCTAACAATATGACAGAAA
>NW_005275154.1:0-397 GCF_000412655.1 Myotis brandtii | reverse complement strand
TCAACCTTTAAGAGACTACCGACTTTCTATCATTTTGTATTCTTCATGTGAAAATGAGTAATTGTGATATATGTTCTAATTTAATCACTTACGTAGCACAAAGTTTATGGAAATTCATCTAATGATTTTCATAATTGTGATTCTTAAACTTTAAGAAGAATGTTCTGGACAATAACAAAAGTATAGAATGAAAAATATTTTACCTTGTATATGTGAAAACTTGACATAAATGGAGACATTTTAAATAAGAGCTAGGACACCAGAGGGTTTGCCTTGCACCTCTTACTTCACAAAACATCTGGAATGTTTGAACTGGGCAAAATAACTTTTGGACGGGGCCAAACCAAGATTGCATTTCAAACAACTATTTGCAAATCTAACAGGAAAGCAGATATCC
>NW_005275153.1:0-397 GCF_000412655.1 Myotis brandtii | reverse complement strand
ACGCCAGCAAGCCAAGGAGACTCCCCGTGGAATTCCATGGCAGCAGGTGGAGAATGAGTTGAGGCCCTGTCCGTGTGGCTCAGTGGTTAGATCTGTCATTCAGTAAATGCTACGTTTCATGTCCCTGCCACAGAGTGAGGGCACGATCACTGTTACCTTGTTTTTAAAAAACCAACTTCCCATCTCTCCTATCACCTTCCAGCTTCCTGTCAGAGGACCCTCACGCGTGACTCAGACACAGAAATTCAGTCCTCCCCTGTCACACCTTCATTCCTTGGCCTGACTCAGACAACGTGACCCAGTAAACTGTCTCAAATATGCGTTGATTTTGTTGTTGTTGTTAATCCTCTTCCGAGGACACTTTTTTTTTCATTGATTTTTAGAGAGAGTGGAAGGG
>NW_005275152.1:0-397 GCF_000412655.1 Myotis brandtii | reverse complement strand
AATTTCTTACCAGATCGTGGACTTCTTAGAGGGGGTCTAAGCAGGTCGAGTACAGAATCTCCACTCATCACTAATATGGGAGAAAAAACACTTAAGAATATGTAAAATATCCAACACACTAGATTTATTATACAGTCATCTATTAATTCAACAAAGGTGTTTCTGTGCTTCCCATTATGTTAAGTATAAGGATACACTACTGAACTAGAGACAAGTTTCCTGCCATAAAAAATTTACGGACTTGATGGAAAAATTGATAATTTTTTTTAGCAGACCGTATTTGTATAAAAGGAAAGGAATACCAAATAAAACTCTCCTAAATTTCTCAGTTAGAAACCAAACTCTGATGCTATACACCTCAAATTAATATAATACTGAATGTCAACTGTAATTGAAA
>NW_005275151.1:0-397 GCF_000412655.1 Myotis brandtii | reverse complement strand
CTGCCCTATCTGCCTGTGTTTCAAGTTAACCCTCTCAACACTTTCAAAGTAGCAGATGGATATTTCTCTTAAATGCACTGATGGTGGGAGTGACTACTAAGCCTTCTTGAGAGTTATACTTAAGGTCTAGCTACATGTATTGCAAATAATAATTATGTTTTATTCCAACATTCCCACTTGCCAGAGCTTTCAGATTCCTTCTCATATGGTTTGCTGGGGAAATTTCAGTATTTCAACTTTATTGTCTCTAGACCATCATTAAGTCTCATTAATCAATTATCAATGTTTTTCTCCATCCACATATTGTACCTAGATAAATTATCCCTTATCAATACACTTATGCCAATCAAGTCTTATGTTTTATTCTTATTGATCTAACATTCTCAGAATTCATCTG
>NW_005275150.1:0-397 GCF_000412655.1 Myotis brandtii | reverse complement strand
GTGAAGACAGGCAGCGCCGTCAGTGCGCATGTGCATGTCTGGCCGCGGTGTGGTCTTTGGCTCCACCTGGCGGCCGGAATCCGCGCGGTGGGACAGGAGCCAGGGCGAGGCTGGCTGGGAGGAGGGGGAATGCCAGCAAGTTTAGGTGGGAGAGCTGGGGAAACTGAGGCCCAGAGAAGGAAGGAAGAAGCTGCCGTTTCCCGAGAACATAGCTACCGTGCGCCTGGTGTGTTACGTTTATTGTCTCATTAAATCCTCATATTTATGGAAACTTTCATGAAAGGGAAACGGGCAATCAAAGGAGTAAATGCCTTTAAACCTAGATTTCGGGATTAGCATTCCAGGATTCTTTTCTGCTTTGGGGTTCATGAAGTCCCCTTTGTGAGAGTGGTAAATT
>NW_005275149.1:0-397 GCF_000412655.1 Myotis brandtii | reverse complement strand
CATGGGAATTTTCCCTCTTCACACCCCACCTGTGAAAGTTGCTAGGCAGCAAGGAGAGAGAAGTGCTAGGGGAAGTGACTTTTCTTGCAACTCTTTGTATTTCTACCTACACTGAGCAAAGCAGCTTTCCTGTGGGGATTTTTCTTCAAAAGCAAAGTATTCTTGTCTTTGCTTCTCTGCCTACATTATTAGCAGTAATGGAATGGCCCAGTTTTCTAAGGCTACACACTCAAGGGAGCACAACTTCTGCATTTAACTGCCTGTGCCGAACCTCCTGCCTCGAATGCCTTCCCATTCAATTGAAGGACTTTCAAGGTTGCTCAGTGCAGGCTTTGGGACAGCGCCAGTGGAAGGAGCTGATTGGCTGCCAGACTTTCTCTTGTGAAGGGCTGAACTT
>NW_005275148.1:0-397 GCF_000412655.1 Myotis brandtii | reverse complement strand
GAGATTCTGATTTGGTTCTCAGTTAATCTGGGGGTGTGGGGTTGGTTGCTTTGAATGTTTTAGCCCCGGACCTAGCACCAAGGAACCCTAGGATGTATGCTTAGAGTTCACTCCTTTCACAACATGTTTCAGCAATTAAATCACGCTGGTGAAAAGTTCAGGAAAGAATGAGAAAACGAAAAGTCTGTGACTCACTTGCACGGGAATGATCTCGTCTCTCTCTGGCTTATCTCTCCCTGAAGGTTCCTGCTTTGGACTAAGGTGGTTCACACCGGCGAGTGAGGTCCCTCTCTGTGGTCACGCGACCCTGGCTTCTGCAGCCGTGCTGTTTCACAAAATAAGTAATGTGATTTAAAAAAATGAACCCATCACTTAGCAAACAGCAATTTAAAAAAAA
>NW_005275147.1:0-397 GCF_000412655.1 Myotis brandtii | reverse complement strand
TATAGCGTTTTGGTGACGTGTCTGGTCAAATCCTTTGCTCGTGTTTAAAGAGTGGTTTGTGTGTTTCTTATCATTGGATGCTCAGAGTTCTTTGCATGATCTTACGTATTTTATTCTTGTCTCTGTCCTACTCTCTGGGCCAGCTCCCTCCCTGCGGCCCCTGCCTTCCTGCATCAGTCGCATCCTGAGCTCAGAACACACGGAATGTTCCACCCCTCACCCCAACCTTGCACAGCCAGGCTCAGAGGAGGGGTGGGAGCGGGCAGCTCCGCCGGGTGGGCGGAGTCCAGTCCCCTCTCCATGTCCCAGGTCCCCTGGTGACCTCTGCATGGGCCTCACCAGATCCTGGGCTTGGGGAGGCGCCCCTCCCTCCCCGCCTCTCAGAGACGACTCCACA
>NW_005275146.1:0-397 GCF_000412655.1 Myotis brandtii | reverse complement strand
CATACTGGACCTGGAATTCGTCCCTCAGAAAAAAGGAGACACTGGATTGAGAAAGAGAAAGAACTGCAAAGTCAGATATAAACTTATTCTCCCACCGCCCAAGCCCCCACTTTAGTTGGCTATAATTAACAAATAAAAATAGTGCCTGGTATAAACTCAGAAAATGTTTGCTCAATGAATAAATAGAACCTGGTAAGACTTGCTACCAAGATGCTCAACACAAGGACATGGATTCAATAACTGCTTTTGGCCACTTCACAAAATTCTGCGAAGAGGCACGAGACAGACAACAGCCACCCCGATCTGCCTGCTGCTTCTTAGTTTAAAGTTCACTAGTCTGGGGAAAGCTTTCAAGGGCTTCACGCAGGAGCAGTTGTAAAGCGACAGAGGACCTTTC
>NW_005275145.1:0-397 GCF_000412655.1 Myotis brandtii | reverse complement strand
TTGGGATGAATCATTGCTCCCATCCATTGCCAGATGACAGTGCCCACAGCAGGACTTCTGTATTGCTCTCTATGACCTCCACCTGGAAAATGCATGAAGAGGGCCTAGGACAGAGGGCACAAGGTAATTTAGGAAGAGAGGGAAGACTACATTTTCATGCTCAGGTTTTGACCTGTACTCATTCTTTAGATCAGTGGATACCACTCTTGGCTCCATACTGAAATTATCTGGGAAGCTTTAACGAATACAGATGTCTGGATCCCATGCCCATGGATTGTAGCTTAATTACTCTGGAGTGCTCATCCAAACCCAAAGCTTTTCTTAGCAGATCCAGTCCCCATGCAACTGAGCTTTCTGCTTAAATAGCTGCAAAGGCCAGGCCTCACCCTCATTTTTG
>NW_005275144.1:0-397 GCF_000412655.1 Myotis brandtii | reverse complement strand
TGATATATATATATCAGAAATAAGAGCCATCAATAATTTCAACAATATTAACATTTTAAATAGATCCCTTGTACACTTTACCATTTTCCTCCAATTATGTTGTTTTGCAAAACAAAAAATAATATAATAACATGAGTTGTATTTTGTCATTGGTATAATGGACTTATTTTATTCATATTTGCCAACTTTGACTTGTATTAATTGTTTGTGTATATGTGTACATGTATATTTTGCTCTATAGAATATTTATCACATGTATAGGTTCATGTATCCACCTCACGGTCAAGATACTGACAGTGCCATCACCACAAGAAACCTTGTGTTATCCTTTTATAACAATACCCGCCCCCTTCTGACTGTCCTCATTCTCATTGCCAACAACCATATCTTTTTTTTT
>NW_005275143.1:0-397 GCF_000412655.1 Myotis brandtii | reverse complement strand
TTATTGAGATTAGAGCAGAATTCCAAACACTGTCAAAATGAATATAATTCTCCTTAAACTTATGCTGCTACTGAAGTTGAATGTCCATGAGTGGGAACCTTATTTTGAAACAGCTTTATTGAGGTCTAATTTACATACCATTGCTTTTAAGGTCAGGGAGCCATCCTTTTAATGTCATTATATAATAGTCACAAGAGCTACTTCTCATTCTGCGGTAATGCTTCATGAGTCATCGATACAGTAAATATTTTGTTGTTATGTCAACAAGGGAGTCCCAGGCAGTGGTCATAATTTGATAAGAAAGATTGTAGAATCCTGTAAGAAATCTTGTCAGAGGTATTGGTTCCATTACTGAAACCTGAGGTTCTCATACAAGTCTGTGACATACAGCTTTCCA
>NW_005275142.1:0-397 GCF_000412655.1 Myotis brandtii | reverse complement strand
TGCCTAGCTTTATTTACTTATGTAAGTTTACGTTGCTTTTACACTGTATTGTTAACTGAAAGCTGTTTTGATGTGTGTTCCGCGGCGCGTGTCTTATGGGGAGGATGTTAATCGGCGTGTCCTGTGGTCTTCTTTGTAGTCGCAGCGCCGCGTTACCTTTCACCTGCCCGATGGCTCCCAGGAAAGCTGCAGTGACAGTGGTCTAGGAGACCACGAGCCGGTGGGTAGTGGAACCCTGATCTCACACCCTCTTCCTCTGGTTCAGCCACAGGACGAATTCTACGACCAGGCCTCTCCGGACAAGAGGACCGAAGCAGACGGCAACTCTGACCCCAACTCTGGTGAGTCTTTTTCCAGCTTCCGCCGCTTGGCATTGCTCTGATTTCCGACGGTGCGC
>NW_005275141.1:0-397 GCF_000412655.1 Myotis brandtii | reverse complement strand
ATTTACCAATATACCTCTTTGTATTTGTTTATCCTCATGTGTGTCGTACAAAAGGCTAGATGGCCTCAGTCCCTGTGCCTCGGGAGAAGGGCAGGCTCGCTTGAGCCGTGTGCCAGCCACGGCTGCCTTTCTGAATCCGTCTGAATCTGCAGGACTCGGCAGTGCTGTATTGTAGTTTAAAAGCTAAGTGTGGCAAAACCACAAGAATTCTTCTCCCATGGGACCCCAACCCCCAAAGTAACTCAAAGTCTGTGCGAGTGATGACAGGATCTCCTATTTGGATTGAAGTATCAAAATCAGGATGACATACTGGTCAAAGGTTTGAAAGTGCAGAGGTTGAAGATCCAGCTCACCCACGTGATGGCTGTGAGATCTTGGGAAAGTTAGTTACCTGAGC
>NW_005275140.1:0-397 GCF_000412655.1 Myotis brandtii | reverse complement strand
GACAATTAAAAGCATTCCAGGCAAGGAAGTCGCCTGTGCAAAGGCCCTGAGGCCGCAGGTGCCCTGAGAGAGGGGAAGGACCCAGAGCGGGGCTATAGGGATACGCATGCATACACTGTCTGAGTCTTAGCTTAGGAAGTTGAATTTTACCCTCTAGGAAATGGGAAGCCGTGGAGGTTTTTTGGAAGCAGAGGAGTGGCACGATCCAATATGAAGTGGGAGGTATCACTCTGACTGCAAGGTATGTATGATTGCCCATCCGCGTAGCCACTTTGGTGAATGTGTGAAAATCGACCAAGCCGCGTCAGTTATGGGTTTGGCCTCGGTCATTTCCTCCACAGCCTGGCCTGTCACTTGGAAACCAAAATAAAGAATTTCCTACCTTCTACCAATGCCC
>NW_005275139.1:0-397 GCF_000412655.1 Myotis brandtii | reverse complement strand
GCCTCTAGTAACATAATAAAGACTATAAATGGCAAACACACAGCTAACATCATATTCAACAATGAAAAGCTGGAAGTGTTTTCCTTAAAAACAGAAACAATAGCCCTGGACAGTATGGCTCAGTTGATTGAGCACTGTCCCATGCACCCAAAAGATCACTGGTTTGATTCCCAGTTAGAGCATATGCCTGGGTTGGGAGCTTTATTCCCAGTAAGGGGGGCGCAAGAAGCAGCCAATGGATGTTTCTCTCTCACATGGATGCTTTTCTCTTTCCTTCTGTTTCCTCTTTCTCTAAAATTAATAAAACATAATTTTAAAAACCACACACAGAAATAATGCATAAAGCTGTCAACCCTTGCCACTTCTATTTAAAGTATTGAAAGTATTGGAAGTTTTA
>NW_005275138.1:0-397 GCF_000412655.1 Myotis brandtii | reverse complement strand
CACCAAAAAGCATAGGAAAAAAAGAAAGTTAACCAAAGGCAGATTTCGGGTCTCACCTTTTAAAGGCCTTTGAGCCTGGTGGATGGTTATGCAGGCAAAGGGTCAGTGAAGGTTGGGGAAGAGAATTTCTCCCCCACGACGGCCCACATGTGGCTTCTATGCAGAGTGTTGCTGCTGCCCTCTCTCAGCAAGACTGCTTTCTCTCCTCAGATGAAGGAATTTTTTCTGGTCATTCATTAATTCATCATCCATGGCTTCATTCATTCATGCCATTCTGCTTATACCCAGTGCTTGGCTTTAATGGTTTTCTTAAGAAAGCACTTACAGTAGGAGGTGATATGTGTAAAATTCCTGTGTGGTCCTGTTTTCTCCACTAAACCAGCTCTGCTCCCCCCAT
>NW_005275137.1:0-397 GCF_000412655.1 Myotis brandtii | reverse complement strand
GCAGAGCCAGGACTCAGTCCAGGTATCCTAACTCAGCATCCAGAGTTCACCAGATCTAACCAGCAGGACATGGTTACTCTTTGTACTGGACTTATTTTTTTTCTCCCACGAATGCTGCAAGATCAGAACTGACCTCAAGGAAGATCATTAATATTGGGGTTTGTTAGGTTGAGACTAATTAGGACTCACATTGCTGTGTCCCCGAGGGAGAAACTGTGAGAGGAGGCTGGGGCTTGGTTTCCAGGAATATGGAAGCTGTTCCATGTTGCCTCCAAGCACAACCCCAGTGAGGACCAGGGTCCCTGAGAGCTGATGGGACATACATCACCCAGGAATCTGGCTGCTTTGGGCCAATACAAATCCAGGCGAGACCCCAAATTGGGATTTCATCTCTCTT
>NW_005275136.1:0-397 GCF_000412655.1 Myotis brandtii | reverse complement strand
GGAAGAGCACAAGCTGTGAGGATGCCCTTACATCTCTGTCTTAATAATCCTTGAACTGTCAATCTCTTCACATGATGAATGTGTTCGTTGTTTAAGCCAGTCGGTGTTGAGTTTTCCATTACTTATAGCTCAGAGCATCTTTATTGATGACCAGAGTCAGAGATGGAATGCTGGGTTTATTGATTCCCAACCCAGGGATTTTTCCAAGAGATCTTGATAGTTAGTGAAAAAGAAGAACTTTGCCCGGGGTGTGGAAATGAAGCAATTTGGCCTAAGCTAGTGGAGAACAGTGCCCATCTAGACAGCCATGTCATAAATTTAATGCCTAGGAAAGAACATGCTAGAGTCTTTAGATCTTCTGGAAACAATAGGACAACATTCAAAACCTAGTTTCTGC
>NW_005275135.1:0-397 GCF_000412655.1 Myotis brandtii | reverse complement strand
GGGCCTCTAGTATTTAATATTTGTAGGCATCATTCATGTCTGCTTATGTCTCACCCACTACATCCATCATCTGAACAGAAGATGTCCGTGGTGGGTGCCCCTGTCTGTCTCCTATCCACTCTGCCTAGATGAGCGCCGGCCTCCTCAGCTCCCACCAACATCACAGTGGCCATGAGCGTCTTTCAGTGAGCTCCTGTGGAGGACTTTATTTGGGATCTTCTCCCCCACTTTGTCCTCATCACCCCATCATCGCCTACGGAACAAGTGGGACCCTGACTCCAGCTGGCCCTCCCACCTCAGATCCAGAGAGACTTCCATGGGGGTGGGAGGTTGGCAAAGTCTGCCCCCACCCAGGACACAGGGCTCCAGTGGGTTCCCAGAGTCCCTGCCTCTGCAT
>NW_005275134.1:0-396 GCF_000412655.1 Myotis brandtii | reverse complement strand
TCCCTGGGGTGTTTGGGGCACCTCTTGGCATTATGCTGAGGGGGAGGCCATGCAGGGCCACACCGGAACAAAGTGAGCAAACAGGCTGTTGGAGGCAGTCTTTGTAGTATCAGGAGAGTGAAGTGACATCTAGTTTCCCCAGAGGATGTGATCACACCTCCTGCATGAACTGTGCTCATGGAAACACAATCCCCTAACACACCTGCAGTGCCTGATAAATGGGCAGCAGTGGCAATAACCAGCACAACAGCAGGTGCTGTGGACACGGAGGCGACCGAATCTACAGACTTGGCACATAAATACAGCACCGGCAGGAGTGGCCCTCATGGGGCCAGCAGGAACAGAGCCAGCATGTCCATGGCAGGTACATCTCTGGTGTCCTCAGAGGTCTTCGCA
>NW_005275133.1:0-396 GCF_000412655.1 Myotis brandtii | reverse complement strand
GTTGAAGCTGGATCTCCCTCGCTTGAAGGGGAGCAGGGAGAATCAGACACCATTAAACACACCAATGCCCACATCTCACATGTTGCAACTCTTTGAAGTAACTCCCATCGTAAAGCAGCAACATGTAAGACAAAGTCCACAGCAGCCACTAAAAACATACGCATGAGCTGCCACATCAATCTAGAGCAAAAATAGTTACATCATTGTAATTTTATTTGAGTCCAGTCTTGGGCCCAGGGTTGAATGATTTGGGGGAACAGGCAAATCATAACACTACACACATTGCAAGACATGTTTACTCACATGCCTAACACTAAGTATACTCGATTTCACCCTTCAGTTCTCTTAGCTGTCTTGAAAGCCATAGGCAGTAAATGTCTAGGATTAATGCCCCTA
>NW_005275132.1:0-396 GCF_000412655.1 Myotis brandtii | reverse complement strand
CCTTTATTTTTAAAAATAGGGGGAAGCCACATTTGGCCTCTGGGTCATAGTAGAGCACAGGATAGAGGGACAGCTAGTGATGGAGAGGAGGCAGCAGAAACGAAAAATATTTAGATGAGATTATCAGGCACTGATGACTGCTAGGGGCACTGTCATCCTACTCCGATCTTAATTACTCTGGCCGGCCTGAGCCGAAACTGTGCCAAGAGATGCTGAAGGCATCCTCGAGGCTGGCTGTCTTCATCTGGACTGCCCCCCCTCCTCCTGGGCGGCCCTGGATGGTCACCCCGACCATTTATCTTTTTTATAGGTGTCTCCAGTTCTCTGTCTAGCTCAGTGCTTTCTCCAGCCTGGTGGTGCGTTAGAATGACCCAGGGAGTTTACTTTAAAAAAAAA
>NW_005275131.1:0-396 GCF_000412655.1 Myotis brandtii | reverse complement strand
AGTTCTAAAAATATACTATGTATTTCTCAAATGTTTAACCATTGGTTAATTTGATGATAGAAGCTGTTTATAATTTAATGCACATTTTGGACTACTCAGAAATATTAAAAATACACTTAATTAATCAAATGCAAATACTTTAAAAATATGTGAATCACCTTTTCTTTTTTCTCTCACTTTCCCTTTTTAAAAACCATTTTTCCCCAAATGTATTAATACATATTTTATTAATGTAACTTTTTTTGTTTATTTCATTCCACATAAAGATGGCAAACTAACCATCCTCCCCTAAATCAAGCATGTGAATGTGTCAAAAGAAAGCTTAGAACTTTGAAACTTGAGTTTGCATTTAAGCATAGAATTAAGATGACTGAGCATATGATCCAATGAAATTCT